>NW_010556800.1:119241-173187 GCF_000687285.1 Phaethon lepturus
GCTGGCTTCCTTCACACATGCATGTGAAGAATAATGCATGAGCAAAGACCTGAAAGGAAAACCAAAACCCTTCACCTATTTAAAATAAAGCTGCTGTTGATAAATGATCCATTAAACCAGATTTCCGGCATTTGTGTCCTTTTTCCGTTCAGTTTGCAATAAATCCTGTGCTATGTCATGTGAAAGAGATCTGATCTGAGCTTAAACAAATACAGACATCAGAAACTTTCACCTGAGTCATTTCTAACCATATGATTCTGCAGCTGACAGAACAGTAAATGTAACTAAATCTACTATTTTCTATGAGTATCAAGATTAATTATGTAAAAAGATATTGAAAAATAAATTTAAGAAATCAGCTGTATTTCTACAGAAGTTTAGCATGGAATAAACTAAGGCTAATATTTTCTTCACATATTTACAAGTAAATCAAATTAGATCAGAATCCAAAACAAAATTAAGATCTAAGTAGTAGAAAACATTAGTTGATAGGATAGGTTAAAATGGAAAAGAAAATTAGGATGAATAGGGGGAGAGCCTGACAAAATCACAGAAATCACAGAAACACTAGGTTGGAAAGGACCTTCAAGATCATCAAGTCCAACCATTAATCCAGCGCCACCATGTCCCCTAAACCATGTCCTGAAGCGCCACATCCACACGTTTCTTGAACACCTCCAGAGATGGCGACTCCACCACCTCCCTGGGCAGCCTGGTCCAATGCCTGACCACCCTCTCAGTGAAGAAATTTTTCCTAATATCCAACCTAAACCTCTCCTGGCGCAACTTGAGGCCATAAAATTTATCCTCATAAAATTGAGGATACACTTAAAAATCCAGGGTGATATAAATTGAAAAGCTCTTAAAGGATGTTTTGCTTAAGCTTTAATTCTCAAATTAGACCTAATGTGTTGTTCAAGATTAAAAAAAAAAAATCTTAAAGCATTTCTCTTCAGGTAGACAACATTCATGTTACCAATTATAGTATTATAGCAATACATTAAAACATATTATACTACTTTGAGACTACTCTTCTGTTTTAAGTCTCATCTTGACCAATATAATTATGTGTTTATATAATTAATTTAAACATAGAGTTTAAAAAGAAAAAAAAGACAACCAGAATACCTCATTACTTACTTTTCCAAAACGTAAAATTGTATTACAACTTTATTCATGATTTAAGAAATGGAAAAAACCCAGAAATTCCCATACACATAGTCATTCCATTAAGCAGTCACATTAATTAGTTTATATTCTGGTCCTACCTATCACACTGATCTGTTGATAAGGAATATATAACCAAATGCAGTCAAAAGAAAAAAAGTGGAATAGCAATTATTAAAGCTTATCAGGAACACTGGATAGTTTGAGCCTCGTACCAGCTTCTCCTTACACCATCCCCTCTGCCCCAGCAACATTTTCTCCCCCGGGCTGCCTTCTAAAGAAGAGAGTAATAGATGATTGCTATGAGTTTTCTCCTACCACAATGCTAGGAAAAAACTCCTTCTGGAATACTCAGCATGTCGTAAAACGCCCAGCAGGGAGTTCCTCCAACATGCCAGCAATTCTCAGTGTCAATTAAAATACATGAAGCAACATGCAGAAATGCTGGAACAGCCTTCACTTCAGGTACTCCTGGAATGCAAAAGCCGTGTAGTGCCTTTGCTGCTCACCTCGTTATGCTTTTCATTGCACAGAGAGCTCAGTTGTGCAGTTACGTGCAATCTGACCTTCCGTGTTCATTAGAAGCTTTTGTTTAAGCTCATAATTCAGAAGTGCTTTTCTTCAGGCAATGTTACTTTCATAGCAAATGTCAGCTTTCTGCTCCTAGCTAGCTCTATGAAATGTCCTTAATCTGATTTTATTTTTTATATCTATAAATATATATATATATGCATGTGTATATACATACAATTTTTTCTAAACAATACTTTTGTTGCCTTGGGTGACCCATAGGCAGATTTAGATACATGCTAGTTGCGGGCAATGTTTAAATCCACATGGAAAGTTAGAGGCTTATTTGTCTTCCCTTTATGACTTCTTATTTTCTCTGGTAATAATCAAGCTGATAATCATAGAAGGTGTTAGGATGGTTTTAGACTTTTACAGTTCAAAGACTAAATGTGCCCATTGATGTATGCCTGTAAAAAAATTCACACTTAACCTAACACAAAGTGTGAACTCCAGCAACATATGCCACTGACTATTACAGCGAATAAATATATTCTGAAACTAATTCAAGGTTTCAGGGTTATCATAGAATCATAGAACAGTCTGGGTTGGAAGAGATCTTTAAAGATCATCTAGTCCAACCCCCCTGCAATGAGCAGGGACATCTTCCACTAGATCAGGCTGCTCAGAGCCCCATCCAACCTGCACTTGAATGTTTCCAGGGATGGGGCATCTACCACCTCTCTGGACAACCTGTGCCAGGGTTTCACCACTCTCACTGGGAAAAAAATTCTTCTTTATATCTAGTCTAAATATACTTTCTTTTAGTCTAAAACCATTACCCCTTCTCCTATCGCTACAGGCCCTGCTAACAGTCTGTCCCCATCTTTCTCATAAGCTCCCTTTAAGTACTGGCAGGCTGCAATAAGGTGTCCCTGGAGCCTTCTCTTCTCCAGGCTCAACAACTCCAACCCTCTCAGCTTGTTCTCGTTGGAGCGGTGTTCCACCCTCTGATCATCTTGGTGGCCCTCCTCTGGACCCTCTCCAACTGGTCCGTATCTTTCCCATGCTGAGGGCTCCAGAGCTGGACACAGGACTTTAGGTGGGAACTACCCAGAGCAGAGTAGAGGGGCAGAATCCCCTCCCTCAACCTGCTGGTCACGCTGCTTTGGATGCAGCCCAGGATGTACTTGGCCTTCTGAGCTGCAAGTGCACATGACCGGCTCACGTCTACCTTTTCATCCACCAGTACCCTGCAGTCCTTCTCAGCAGGGCTGCTGTTGATCCCTTCATCCCCCAGCCTGTACTGATACCCGGAGTTGCCCTGACACAGGTGCAGGACCCTGCACTTGGCCTTGTTGAACCTCATGAGATTCACAGGGGCCCATTCCTCGAGCTTGTCCATGTCCCACTGGATGGTATCCCAACCCTCAGGCGTGTCAACTGCACCATGCAGCTTGGTGTCATCCGCAAACTTGCTGAGGGTGCACTCAATCCCCCTGTCTATGTCACTGATGAAAATATTAAGCAGTACTAGTCCCTGTATGGACCCCTGAAGGACACCACTCATCACTGATCTCCAGGTGGACATTGATCTGTTGACCACTGCCCTCTGGATATGATCATCGAAACAATGGCTTGGTTGGTTGTTTTCTTTTTCTTTCTTTTACGAAGACTTGTAGAATTTCATGATTGCTATTACTAAAATCTTGTATTTGCATTTTATTATCATTTACTCCTACCACAAATTTCTGCTATTTACTTCTTGCATCTTTAGTAAAAGGTTTATATCTTAATCTTTTGTCACTATAAAAATTCTTGTTTTGCCCAAATTCTGCAGCCAGTATTTCATTTAATATGTAAGAACTACTGATTTCTATTGATACTAGTTAAAAGTTACTTTCCAACTGAATCCAAGGGGTAGCCACCTGAGTAGAACAGACTTTCTTTAATGAGACTAGAGATATCAGTAAAGGGGGGGGAGGGGAAGACCTAAAAAAAACCCTACTGGTGATGCCACAGAATCGCATGTACTCAGGAATTCCTTGTTTTCTGCATTCTCGCTTACCCTGTCCCTCTCCCTAACAAAGGTGGTACGGCTTCTAAAAAACACATTAAATACATTCATCCTCAAAACTTTATGTGAATTATGTATGGATATATACCTTTATATTTTTAATATTTCCCTGAGTACTACTTTTTGCTCAATTTCTGCATCCTTATTGTACCTCCTATTCAGATATGGTCTCAAAAAGTAAAAATAAGGATCAAGCATGATAGCACAGACACAGAAAGAGAATTTCATTAAAGACTTGTTTAAGAAATCTCCATGCCAATCATGAGATTTTGACCATCTGACTCAAATCCATCTCAGAAGTTAATTCCAGTCATTACAAGCTCTCATTTTGTGATCCAGACACAAAAAAGATGCTGCGCTCAGTCCAGCATCTAGTAGACAGTTGTCCACATCATAAAATCTACTATTATGAATGAAACCAATTGTTCATATACTCAGAAGTGTTTATGCCCATTGATGAGGCACAGTAGGAAGCATTCTCAAGTCACACTTCTGCTGTACTCAGCTGATTAATTTTAATAACAGCTCCTCAGAGCACTACCTGGAAAAACAGAGATGGGAAGAGAAAGAAGAAGAAAAAGGCAACTTAAGGTTCAAGAGCCTATTAATACAGGAAATTTCATAAACATTTGAACTTAAAAAATAATCCATAACCATCTTGGCTATTTGAAAACCTACTACATTGTCTTATAGCTTGAGGCTATATGGACAGGAACAGCACAATAAATGGACTTTGACCTTCATATTTTGGAGTAGGGAAGGTACTCTAGTCCAAAAGAAGAAAGAGCAAGAACGCTCAAGAGCTAGTGCCAGGTGGATAGGGGCGGTGCAGGAACTGCACGCGATGGGAATTACCTGCTGAAAGCAAACCGGGAACATTTTCAGACTTCTTGAAATGTTTTCCTTCCAGAGAGGAATCAGGCAGGAACCAACACATTCCAATGTTTTCATAGTAGAGAGCTGCATCACAGAATCCCTTATACAGTGATGGTGAGGACATGTGAGCCAGAGGCAGAGATCTGGCAGGAGTAAAAGCAAGTGTTTAAATCTGAAAAATTCCAATAGAGAATGCACAGAAATTAGACAGCATCTTGCTAAGAGCTTGACCCTCCACACACTATTATTCCTGTTGTAAAATTTTAAATGTACACCCTGTTTTACAGTAAAAAAATTGGAACTGTGACTTATGGAAATGAGATAATGATTTCTATTCCTCATTGTACTGTAACAACATTTCCTTTTTGCTTTTCTGTCAATAACTTTTCCTTGATTAATTTATTGATGTCATTAAAAATGGTCTTTTTTCTTATTGTTCCCCTCTGTGCCTCTATAGAGATATCAATTTAAAAATCCTCATTATTGCAGGCATTGGGTTTTGTCTCAAGTTTTCAATTCTTCATTATTCACAAAGGACGCAGCTATGAATTTTTTTGGTTTTATGCCATTTTGGTCTTCCTTTTGTGCAACAACAGAAAAACTCTAGTGAAATAAAGATGTCATCATTTTCAATACCTGCACTGGACTTTCTCATCCGTCAGTCTTAAATCTCCCAATTCACTTCTCCTCTTCCCTTACTTTTTTTTTTAAACCAACTGCATTTTGCTTCATTAATTATAGTTGTCCAAAATTCTTTGCTAACTACATTCTATATTCATCATCTTTACGCATTTAAGCATTGGATAACAAATAACTTTTTAGGTTCAGCAACAAGAATTTGTATTGAATTTTAAAGAGCTATTAATTTTCTACTTTCAAATGAAAGCACATTCATTTTTTCAGAAAGGTTATTCCTCTTTCCTGATAAAAGCTAAGGAGCTGCTATTAGCAAGACCACAAAACTTCATGTTGAATAGAAGTCTGATATGTTTCATCACTCAGTCTCACTATTCATATTTTATGATGCATGCTTTTGACTTATCAACTGTATTTAATTCCTTCTCATTAATGGCACACACTTGTCTCTTATTTCTCTTTGCAAAGATCAATTATTGATCTGCATTAATGTAATAGATATATCTCTCCCCCATCTATTAACCATGTGTTTTCAAGCACGTAATTTAACTGAATTCTTTCCTTCTATTACAGTTCCTCTGTCATCCATTTCTGACAAGCATTACATTTCCTTTTATTCCCTATTCATTGTGCTTCATTCTATAAAACAAAATTACTCTGTGCTCATTTTACGTTAGTCATTGCTATTAACCTATTAATTGTAGTTAAAGGAACTTAATCACCACAGGGGTTTTTTGCTTGTTTGGAAAAAATGCAAATTATTGATCACGAAACATATTAAACATTTACAAAAGTAACAAACTAATATGCTGGCACTGGTCAGATCCAAACATAGTATAGACTTGTAATGTTACACTAAGGTTCTACAGTTCTATATTTCATATGTGATGTCCAGTTAGCAAAGTATCCATCACATCATCCTCCTGAAAAGCAAGCTGTACCTTTTCTAATAGAATCAACTGTTCTACTCCAAGGGTCTGTATATTTTGTACCAATATCCAGGTACCTTCTACATCAGGCTGGAACTGAACAAATCTTTAACTTGGTCAAGATATCCCAAAGACACAAAGAGAAATGAAACTTATTTTCCTCCCAAAAGGAATTGCATGCCTCATCGGTGGATGTTTTTACACATGGCCATTTGGCCATGACCAAAGCAAAGACCAATAGCAGAACATACTGACAGTAGTTTTTCCTCCTCCTCCACTTGTAACTCAGAAGGTTGATTAGATGCCATAAAAGCAGATTTCCAGCACATTATTGCAATTCAACAAATGTCACCATATTGCTTCATTGAAGCTTGTCTGAGCAACACCCAGACCCTGTAACTGATGCAAGGGAGCAATCTTTTTCCCAGAACAAACAAAACCAAAACCACATTGTAAGCAGCAGCAGGCCTTTCACTTTCTAGCTCATGACATGGAAGTCACCACTCCAGCAGGAACCAACAGTAGTGTGGGATAAATATACCAGTCACATACTCTTCTTAGTTGAATTCCGTCATCAAATTATGCCTCTCCAGCACCTTATGGGCTATAGGAAATTTTAAAAGCTAAATACTGTTGCATTGAGACCTGCTAGCCCATTGATTTTTTTTAACTGCCTTTTGTGTATCTTTGTAGTTGTTCAGACATTTTAGACAAAGATAGACATTACTTACAGTTGATTTCTTCTCTCGAACTAGCTCGATCTTAAAGCATTACATAGCATATAAAACACCTTCATACTATCTCAGTATCTGACAAATCACATGACATTCCCAAGACAGCCAGTCACGAAACAAGAAAATGAAAACTTTACCATGCCTCTTCATAATCTGTTCCAATGGTTGCTTGCCCTCACTGCCAGAAGTTTCCACCATCTTTCCAGTTTGGACTTTACTGACTTAAACTTCTAGGTGTTGGATCTTGTTATGTCTTTGCTTGGCAGATGAAAGAGGCCACTATTATCAAGTAAAAGCATCACCCCCTGTGCAGTCAATTCCTCCTTTGCAAGCAGTAATTCAATGTAATTTTTATATGTATATTAACAACTCTGTGAGAAAGGCAGGCAAGAATACACTCAGTACACTCAAGTTGTGTCATTCTATTTCACAATAATACTGAATTAATAACTGTGTTATTATTTAGATTATTAGTCCATATATTACAATCTATTCATATCCCACAGCTAAGCAGCATGTAAAAACACCAGGTGGCAAAAATCTGTATTCTTTCCAATTAAAACACATAAACATGTACGAAAGCCATAAGAATACTAAAGTACAGAGCACCACTTTCAATGGCTCACTGATTAGCCAAATTATTCTTCGGTAATTTGTTATCTCTCTAGGAATCCTCGTTTTATACTTTCCAGTGAGCAAAGCTCAATTTTTGCATTACTGTTTTCCTGAATTAAGTCTGCATGACTGTTCTGTTCAGAAAGTCTCCTTTTAGCAATCAGTATAGGAAGTTAATCAGAACCCATTTACACAGTAAGGCAAGTTAAAATTCATTAGTACTTGTTGCTCTGTACTAAACTTTGGTGTTTATTCTAAATCATGTTTCAGTTTAACAAAATGAATGAGTAGTACATACACATACTGCATTAGACATTTAAAATTAAAATGGAGCTACCAGTTGTAATAATCACATATTTTGAATGTATTTGCTTAGTTTTCTTTCAAAAAGACATAAACCTGCCAAATCCAGTGGGCTTCAAGACCCAGGAGAACTCCTCTTACTGCAGGTGTGTTGATGTGAGGCTGCAGTGGTTCCACATGCCCTGATGGAGCCAGGAGCAAGGCTGCCCATGTGCTCCCAAACAGACAACCACACGCTATAAATTTATACATATATGCATATATTTATATACACACAGAGCCAACCATACAGATCAGCATAGACAGAATAGTGCCATAAAAGGCACAAGGCTCTCACAAGCAGGAGTGGTACGGATGGCCCGATCCTTCTCCTCCCTGGCTGATCAGAACCAAATCCACCCCTGGAACAGAGACACACACAGATGTTGCCTGCCTGTTCCATTAGCTGGTTGTGGGCACTCGGTCCAGTCAGGAGCTGGCTCCCAGGCCCCGGGGCTCCTCCAAGCAGCTGAGACCTTACGTGCGTGAGGTTTGTGCTCATTGCAGCTGCTGGTACTCAGACTTCTTATCCTACTTGAGGACTAGTCTGACTTGCAGTTTGCTGCCATTCACCCATACACAGAACAGAGACTGCACCACCCGCATAAAGGTTGGTTAGAAACAGGATTTAAGAAGAACATAGGATAGACCGTGGTAGTCAAGCTCAGTCAGACAAGCATATTAACCAGCAACCTGTACGCACTTAACCACCCTCTTTTACCCCACTCATCTCTCTATTTTCCCCACACTTGTTCAAGATGGACCTATTGGTCCGCATTGAAGCCACCCCACCTTCTGTCCCATAGAAAGGTTTCACATCCCACCACAATCCCCTTAAAAGATTACATTTTACATAATCCCCAAATTCTCTTCCCTTTGTAAGTTCTATGTCACTGAGAGGCAGTAACCCTTTGCTTTTACCTTTTTTCAGGGATTTTTCTCCTTGACTCATCTCACATCAACCACAATGGCTTAAATCAGTTGCTTTTGATAGTTTTATTGAGAACGAATTGAGTGTGCTTCTTTCATTTTTCACTGATTATAGTAGGGCATCTCAGCCTGTCATTGTTCCTCTGATTCTTACTGGCTCTTTGCACCTATTGTGATTAGCCTTTAACCAGATTACCTAACAAAACATATCCTGATACTAGCTAATACAGAATCATCTTATGCAATTATATGCAACCACATGATCACCATGACAGCATATAATGGTATTACCAGCTCTACAGCAAATCAATTCTTCTGTATAATAAAGAACCCATTTGGTGACTGTAAACAGACTTGTTACATTCTTGAAAAATACAATGGTTTATTATTTGAATTGGGAGGGAAAAATCCCCCAAATATTAGGGATTAAGTTGCAACAGGTACAATTCGAAATGCCTACAAAAAAAAACAGATCACAGGAACAGGTTTCACCTACAGTGGAACAGTGGGATCTATCAGGAGAAATCTGTTGTCCATTCTGGATTCAACAGCCCAAGAGAGGTGAGGCTGCTGCTGCTCCATGTCCCCAGGTCCAGCCAGCAGTGAGGCTAAAGATATGTTCCCAGCAGGCACACGCAGAAGAACACACACGCAGCAAACTGTTCACACAGATCACAGACACAAGGAGCACTCACACAAACATAGACAGCACCAGCGCCCTTGCCCTTATCCCCTCTGTGTGGATAGGATAGAGGTCATGTAGTGAGAACATATATATATATATATATATTCTCATGTAGAAGGTGGACTCCTCCAGCAGCTGGATTAGACACACAGTGTCCCCAGTTGTTGCCACTTGGAAATACCAGCCCCAGAAGCTGCAGACCTACTCTGGTTGCTGGCGTAGACCGTCACACACACACACACAGAGCTGAGCCAGGAATTTCTAGGTCCCAATAGCCAACACCCCCATGCTCCTGCCCCTAGAGACACCCAGGTGCTTTCACATCCAGAGTCAGCCTTTATAGACCAGGTCACCATCTTGCTTCCAGGTCACTTCTGCTACTCACTGGCTTGTATGGTTTGATCTTCACTAGTCCTCACACACACGCTTGCAGACCCACAGTCTCTCCAGTCGCTGGCACCACAGACACACAAGCCCTCCAACCTGTGGTCTGACTCCAGTTGCTGCATGCAGACCCCCTTGCACACACAAAAGAGAGGCCTCCTGTCCCAGTGGAGACCTGGAAACAAGTTTAACAAGAAGATAGGACAGATTGTACTCATCAGGTGCAGGGCAAGGCCAGACAAGAGCACTGACCAAACTATCGACATGCAGTTGTCCCTTTTAATTCCTTATCCCTCCCTTGTTTGCCCACTCCCGTTCCTCCCAAAATCACCTAAACCCCTCCCTTCTCTTACCAGTGGTTCCTGCCCTAAGCACCCGATAAATCCTGTGTGATCTCAAACTGCTTTTCCCCTGCATCCCACAATGTGTCCCACCCCTAGGCAGCAACTCCCCGTAGTGTGAAAGGTGATCTGCAGAGCTGCTCCCAATGACTGATCATGATGGGTTTCATTCGTGGAACTCAGGCTGATGCCTGAGCTAAGACAGCCCTGGAAGGGGCTCAGACCAGGTGGTAGTTCTTCAAGAGTCTTCAGTTTGGGTTTTCACCTGCTGTTGTGCATTCTTGTGCTCCTCTGGGCTTGGGTAGCTGGGTCCTGGAATGCCTGGGAGCATTCCAGCAGGGTATTACTTGGACTCCCCCTCCTGCCATTTCTGAGCTTCTTTGTGGTTGTGGAGATGCGCTTTATCACTTACCCTAACAGTAGTAAGATAAATAAAATGAGTCAACACAAAAGGTAAGGAGAAGCATCAGACAACCAGGAAAAGAGGCAGGTGAGAAGAGAAATGAGAACAGAAGAGAGAACAGCAGGAAGAAATTTAGAAAAAGCAGAACTGCCTATGAAAGCCTTACTATGAAGAACAGGAAGTGATGCCAAGGAGTATTTAGAATGACAAGGAATGCTGCGATACTAGCAATGCATACACAAGATGAGTCCACATTTCCAGCTGAGATCTTACCAGATTAACCCTGAAAGTTTTGTTTCTCTTCCCCAGCTGAGATCTTGAAGGTGTCAACAGGAACAGATTAACCCTGAAAGTTTTGTTTCTCTTCCTGCTCCTGTGCTCTCCCACTTCTGCTGCTCAGAGCTGTCTCTGCAGCGATCAGCATGGAGCCAACAGGAATCAAACCTGATGTGCTCACCCTTGGATTATCCATCACCAAGCTGATTTCTTATAGTGGCGCTGCTGAATTTCATAACCATCTGCAACAGTGAGCCTCCTCCTAATTAATATTGTCCCAATGTTTGGCTATTGCTGTGATGATAACATTACAGGCAGCCCTCCTCTCCCCAGTGCTACATGTATGAGCTACTTATTTATATATAGAGAAAAAAGTCTTTATCACTTAGCTACTTAAGCTTATAAACCTTTGATTTTTCCAATGACACATCACAAAGTGCACTAAGATAATAAGCTCATGGTTTCAGCCAAGTACAGTAACATGAATCCAACCAGAAGCCGACACTGTAACAACTGATCAAGCAAATAATTGGCCAAACACCTGACTGTGCTGAGACTGACTTGAACATGTTATTTACAGGAGAATGAAGCAAAAATATGAGATGTGAAAATTCTGGAAAACAAAGTTGCTTCACATGACGATCAAAGATGTCAGATAAACATTATAAAAAACCCCTCATAATCTATTCTAAAAGGAAGGATACTTTCTGATGGGTTAATTAATTGGTGGCAACAAGGAACCTTTCATGTAATCATGGAAGCATTATTAACAGTAATAAATTGCACCTTCCCTGAAGCAACATAAAATCAATGACTTTACAAGAAATTGTTACGATGGTGATGCTTTAAGAAAAACTCTCTCTTGAAATATATGAAGGATGTGATGATAAGGCCATTAAATTTTCATACATTTAATGATTTAGAGATATTTGCTGGTATTGAGTTAGTCTTATTTTCTTAATAATTAGTGTCTATATTATTGGATCTTATATACTGTGTCATATATTCCCAAGACATATATATTATTTTCACTAAGTAATATGAAGAAGTCTATTTTTACCAGAAATGTCATTTGGGGTATTATTTAGAATTTAGAGCAAATTGCAAACTTTCTTCTGGAGGGAAAAAGTCCCCGATAAACTGTAATCATAATCTTCCGGAAGAAAATAGTCATACTATTCCTCCAAGCAAGTTTTACTTCAAATTTACTGAATTTTCATATGAACTTCACAGATGTAGAAAAAGGTTCCAAGAGTAACCACTGTCATGACAAATTTAATCCTGCTTATCGATCCTTTGCTGTAATTATGAAATGGCTCTTCTCTCTCATCAATATGAATCTAGGTAATTTCCCCACAGTCACCTGGAAAAGATACATCAAAACTGAGCCTTGCTTCAATATTAATTAACACAGACTTATATGAGGTAACTAATTTTGTTACCCAGTTCACTAAGGATTTCTCTGATTGCTTTGGATGAGACACAAATTTGAACTCCCCCCCACCCCCTATGTGAAAAATTAAGAAATTCCTTTGAAAATGTAGCCAGGTCACCACCTAGAGTTAACCATTATCCTTCATCTTTCTGTCCACCGGGGAGGGCAAGTGTCATTAGCTCTGTTCTCCTGGCTTTTTCTCCCCACTGGCTTATAATTCATTCTTAATGTTAACTACAGATAACTAAAGTCTACTACTGAAGATTAAAACACACTTATTTTTCTAAAGACTAAGCCAGAGGTCATAACAGTTGTCAATAGTTACACAAACATGATTAGTACTAATTTAGCCTTTAAGTGCCAAAACATCACTTAGCACGTAAACTGAAGCAGTTTTTACACATAAATTAACCAGTAGGAGGTTTACCCTTTAGTGTTATGTAACTAGAAAGAGGAAATTCCTGCAGGCAACCTCCAGAAAACTATTCTTTTGGTAGGAATTATTGGTAGAACAGACAAAGAATTTGTCTTTTATATTTAATCATTATATGAATTCCAACAAACACACATAAATGAGAAACAGAGAAACAGAGACAGCATGCTATCTAAAACTAAAGGTATATGCCTAGAAAACAACTTACCAAGTTTAAATTGATAATTATAGTTCTTTAGACACTGTGCTGGAAAGGAAAAAAAGAAAAGGAGGCTATCATAATGTACGTGCACCTTACTATGACCAGGTTAGGATACGTTAAAAAGCTATTCTCTGTCATTACGATGGTCAATAAAAATACATTTCCCACACTGACTGTTAGATTAGATTGGAGTTAGATAAGATTCAATTAATTACTGTTACTTTTTGGAAGCTTATATGGCTGGGCAGAGTTCAATCAGTCCCAGAAAAAATCAAATTTCCATAAGAAGAAATTAATAGGCAAATTTAATCCTTTACTAGAGGCAAAAATACATTTCCATAGAGGAAAACACTGTGATGCCCTTTTTCAGAATACCCTTGAATTTATAAAGAAAGGTGACTAACAAATGGTGTGGTATATCATCTTGGGTAAAATTTTCCCAAAACATTCTTCAAACATGTCTTTTCCTCATATAGGCAAGTTTTGTAGCTACACTGTGCGACATCTTATCAAAGCAAACATTAATCTACCTCACTTCCACATTGAGCTATCTCAGAACTACCTTATCAAAATCCCCGTTATTTGAAAAGCTCAAAGTGACCAATGTCTTATAGATTAAATATATCTGATTATGCAACTCACACACAATCCAAGTCACAACTTTAATGTATTACATATCTTCATTATCAAAATAACCAATTAGCAAAGACTGTATTTTCTGAACTGTATCATACTACTCCCACAACTATCCCACTGCCATTTTGATTTCATTGACAAAATATTATTGTAATATTCCTCTAATATTTTGTTGTTCTCAGAGACTGCATTCCTTTCTACTTGCTCAGCTCCAAATGCTTAACATGGATTGCTAAACCTCAAATTCTTCATCTAGCCATAAAAGCTCAAGGGGTAGTGTCTGCCAGATCTGTATTTTTTGTGCTGACTGAAATGCACTGTTTGCGAATGTACCTTGGTTTGATCATTTGTCCTAACTGGAGGACTTGGTCAGAAGCATAAGTCAAAACTTCTCTAACATCTTAGAAGTAGTGTCAAAGCTTGCTACATGTTCCAGCACCAAGTAGTAACCTTGTCAAACTGAGCCATGAAAGCTCTAATACAAACAGAAAAAAATAAAGTCAGTCATGTTCGGGCCATATCATGACCAGATTTTTCTGTATTGCCTCATGACCAATTTTTCATGTTTCTTAGAATGAAGAGTTTTCATTCTGCCAGTTAGAAAGCACACTGTAGTGAAAAAAATAAAAATGGATCAATTTTTTGTTTAATGAAACAACGGGGTTTAGGTCTTGGAGGCGGGTTTCAGCCCATCTCACCTACATGCCGAACTTTTACTCCTCTGTAGTTCTGTACATTTAGAACAAAGCAAGCTCACAACTCTCTAAATGGCCCTAGATATGCAAAAATTTCCAGTCTCATATGTATCTGTCATACCCCAGAGCAACACAGCTGTCTATCTACATTGATCAAGCTGGAGACCCAAGACCTAGAGCTGATAACCAGGCTAAGCCAAGAATTCATTCTCTCACAACTGAGAAGCTTCTTTGCTAAGGCAGAGTACAACAGCTCCCACCACAGAGAAACACACATTTATTTTGGGCAGAAGCAAATGCATTCGGTGCTCCGGTTCTGATCTTTCAATGGTTGCACTGGCATTGTGGTGCCCCAGTTCTGATCTTTCAATGGTTGCACTGGCATTGTGAACAATGCATACCAGTGCTATATACCCTAGTCATCCAGCCCCAATGATCTTCTATAGCAAATCACACTTCCTTTCATGACCATGCTCCCACATTTTTTTCAAAGCAAACCATAGGCCATAAAAGAATAGTGTTAGCCCAAGTCTTTATTGGGCAATACACCCAGGGTATGCACCAAGAGACCAGGACTGTATGCTGCACAGTGAAATGCTCCTGCCTGAACTGTAAAACAGCCATCAAAATGCCAACAGCTGCTTGAAATTCCCCTCCCCACATTCATAAGTTTTAATATTACCATAATGCCTTGTCAACAATGATAAGCAATAAACTACTGGTGTCCTAAAAGAGTCTGGTGGCAAGAGAAGCATCAGAAGACACATCAACCACCAGCATTCCTCTGCCACGGAGGCAGCATGTCTTTCAGACTCTTCTCTCAGCCCAACAACCTTCCTGTGTGTCATTCCGCCTCCCTTCCTTTCCCTGGGGCCAGGACAGGTGCCTCTCTGCCATTCATCCCCGTACTGACAGGTTCCTGCTTTTCTGTACTCCTGACAGTCACAGAGCATTTGCTCTGCTTCTCCCCTGGAAATGGCTCCCTTTTCCCACTGACAACATGTATCCTACTGACAGCATGACTATCCTTTTCAGCATCACCATTTAAATAACTGCAGGTGCATTATTTGTTGTTATTTATTGTCTCTGTATCTGCTTATGTTAAATTTAATTCTACTGCAAAGACATGATTTCAAGTCAGACTGAAGTTTGGAACACTGTAGTAAAAAAAAAAAATATTATTTTGGGGTTTTTGCATCCCATCCTACCTTCTAAATATTTAAGAAAAATCAACTGTCAAAGAACCAAGTCAGTTAAAGGGAGATATGCAACAATCACTGAGTTCTCTACAAGATTTTTCTCTTACACTACAAGATTGTTATTAAAAAATACAGCTCAACTCTCCCCCATTTTTTTCCTTTTTTTTTTCAAATTCTCTCCTGTATTGTTTCTCTCCTCACTTTCATTTCCTACTTTTTTACTGCATATCATGAGGCACTTCTGTCTGAGTGCACACTGAAGAACAGCTAAAGAGTGTGGGAGTGTAGGCTTCTACTCTGGATAATACATATAATACCCAGCTTCACAAATCTGAAGAATTGCCATGGGTGCTGAGAGCATTTGGTTGATCTCTCCAATGAGAATCTGAAAATCTAAATTGACTTTATACCATGGCTTTAAATGAAATTTATCATGAAATACAGATTATTAGATTTCTTCACAGTAAAGAGTGCCAACCAAAATATTTTACATGAAAAGAGAATGATGTGCAAAGGATAATACGATGTGACATAAGTATTCATGAAACAAAGATGCCACCTTTGATATCTTTATGTCTATGTTTTGTGTTGGCTGCACTCAGAATTCAAGATCTGAATATCCGTAATGTGAGAATTGCTCAATTTTAGCATTTCACATGCCAACTTCATAGGAACTACTCCGCTCTCCATGCCAGCAAAGGATCAAGGAGAAAAAGTGAAGGGGACCAAAAATAAATATATAAAAATAATATATAAAGAAATATATATACAGAATAAGTAAAGATCTGGACAAAAAAATATTTAAATCTATCTTAAAATATCCAGGCTATAGCCTAGTGCTTTACGCAAGAGTAGAACCAAGCATAACGTCATCCTGGTCAAAGTTTTCACCCATATAAGCTGGAAATTATGGCAGTTTTAGGCATAATTTGGGGGGTTGGGGGAAAGGTGAGGTGAAGGAGGGAAGCGGACTTGAGCAGAAAGCAAATGTATTGTTTTGGCCTCTACACGAACAATAAACTTATTACAATAAGGCACTATAACACACCTACCAGTGGTCACGTTGGTGTACTGCCTCCCATATGCCAACAATGCGATTTATCTGTTGCCAAACTCTGGCTAGCCATCAAGAACAGATCTCTAAATTACCATGCCAATTGTGCACGGCAGTGGGTTTCTTATTGCTGGTCCATCTGCTCAAATCATAACATAAGCCAGTTGCCACTGACTTTAAAAAAGTGTCCAATGATGCGAAACTCAAGTATGCTCAAGAACAAGACCTTCTCTTTTTGCTATCTTTACTTTCCTCAGATCCAAGTTTTTTCTTATTATTGGCTAAACTGTATCTTTCCAGACTTCATTTCATACCAGTGGAAAACAGGAGTCTTTGAACAAACTGGAATTTGTGGTTCTTGCCCCAGATGTCCAACAGCAACGCCCATTTCACCATTGAATATCACCATTGGCCAGTAGGCATCAGACTCTTCTTGTCCTTGTGTAAGAGATCAAATACTGTAAACAAAGCCTTTTAACTACTGTTAACAAACAACTAAACATTTGCTGTAAAAAACTTCTTTTAGCTACTCAGGCCCATTTTGGAAAAGTCCATTTTGTTTGGCTTTCCTGAAACTTTCTGTATAAACTCATGTGCTTTTTAATCAAATTGGCACTGGATATGAAAACTCTTTCAAGACATTTATAAAGTCATCAGTATATAATTAACAAAACCATCTCGGTTTATTTTAAAACAAAACCTATATGTGAGCTAACATCTAACATCTAACAGTGCTTTAGCAAAGGGGAGGAGTGAAAGAGTCTCCTCAGCCACATGAATGCAAAAGTAAAATTCAATAAAAGCAATCAGCTTTTCCTCCTTTTCCTAACTCGTTGCCAGAAAACTCATCCCATCTCAGCAGAGACCTTGGCATGGATCCTGCATAAAATCATAGCATTCAACTTCCCACGCCTAGCTCAAAAAGCTTTTCTTTGTGTTGCAATATTCAACAGGTAAATTATTTGAGCTGATTTACATTTTAAGTTCTAGAATGAGACTGGTGATCTCTCTGTGTTAGTATTTTCACAGATGAAAACTAAAGACAACTCTCCATCCATTTGTGAATTATCCATGAACACATTTGAGTTTTACAAATTGGTTTGATGTTCCGATCTATATGATGAAAGGTCCAAGTAGCTTGATCTATTCAAACAGAAAATGATACAGAAGAAATTGTATGTAACAAGACATATACACACCACTCGAAGCAAAGGTGGTGTTGAGGGGAGGCCTTTCATTTCACTAGCAGAGAAAACAAGAACTGTTCCTGCATGTGACTTTCTAATAGGGGTGGCAGACAGCACTCGTGCCAGGCAGGGGAGTGCTTTACTGAGTTTGAGGCATTCCCCTCAGCAAGCCAAGAAACTGCTCATGAGAAAAGACTCATCACATCCCAAAGCTGTAAATCTCAGCTACAGCCTAAAGAGTGCTGGAAAACATGAGAGCTTATGCAGCGCTTCAGTTAATTTTCTGCTATACCATGCCGAATCAAAATGAAAGTCTCTTAAAATTAGGCTCCTATATCACTTAACTTTTGAAAGTTAAATGAGAAACATGCATATGGTCTCATCACAGAATACTCTGGAGACTGGGAGACATGCCAATTCAGGGACAGCATAGTCTGCTTCTGTATACACCCTAAGAGGAGCGAAGTCCTTATACATGGCATATGCACGAATACACACACTAGAATGTAGGAGTCTGTAAGAGCCTACATGCATGACATACTGTCACAGTTTAGGATAGTATCAGAAGCTACTGAGGTTCATCATGAAGTTATGCAAACCTACAAGAGAAATAACAGAAATACTTTTACAGCAAAGCTAGTACAGAAGGGGAAGTAAGCAAAACTAAATGGAACTTCCAAAATAATGCATGGCTTGTTAAAAAAAGCGGCACGGTAGGACAAGTACTCAGAAAGCCTTGATATAGTTCTCCTTTTTAGTAATTCTTTGTACCCCACACCTTCGTATCACTTTTTATATTACTACCTTTGCATAACACGTTTTTCCACCTCCTTCCTTCCCCACCACCATATTGTGACTACCTGCTCTGAGTACACAAAATGTTCTCCACCTTTTCTTCCAGACACCACTTGCCTTCCCTTTCAGGCATGTGCTAAGGAGAGGAGATCTCCCACCTGATAATGCTCATAGAAACAAAGACCAATGACAGTGTCTTTGCACAGTATTTCACTGAGTCCCTATATCCTTTCGTTTCTGTAGAACTGGATCATTCCCTTGTCTTTTGCCTTTTCCTATGCCGTTGGCTAAATATTTTCTCCACTCAGTAAGACAGCTTAATATATGCATGACTTCAAAAGGGTTTTGAAAACACCCTGCCTGACCCAAGCTTTCCCGTGCTCTTCCCTACAATGTTCTTACAGGAAATTCTCTAGCAGTTTGTTGAAAAGATGTGTAAACATATACATATATATGTATACATAAAGATACGTGTATATATAGGTAGCATCTTCAAAGCAACTTCTCCTTTAGATTCTTAAACCAAGCAAAAAAAAACCCCACCTCTCTCAAACCACACAGCATCAGTTCAGCTTGCCTTACTGCAATGGAGTTCACACAAAGCAGTATAACTGCGACAAGAAGCTGACGCATCCTGCTATCAGATCTGAGCACTGAAGCTTTCTTTCTTGTGTTGTTAAAAAGATTTATGGCTGAAAACTTTTTTTTTTTTTTTGGCGGGGGGGAGTTGGCACTGAACCCAGACAGGGACTGAGTTTGGTTTTGTTTGTGTTCAGAAAGATAACTAATTATATCCTTTTACTTCCCCCTCCCCGCATCCTGGGTAATTGGGTTTTTATATTAGTCTCACATGCTGAAAAACAATGTTCTATACTCGATCTTTCCACACAACAAAAATGCACCCAGTAGACTGTATTTTTGAAAAATTATCTCTTTCCTGGGATGTGGAAAAAATCCAGGTATCTTCCAAGGATGTTTAAAAAAGGAGAAGTGACAGGCAGAGGGTGGGGTGGAAGAAGCACTGGAACATATATCTTAACGAATGAAAAGCCAGATGATAGTATCGCACACTGAATCACGGCATATAGGGTAGTAGTCCTTGCAGTACAGAATTTTGCTAGGAAAAACATTTGGAAAGTGGGTAAACAGTGGAAAATCAGGATGAAACAATGAAGATGCCAACCCAGCACTTCAAGTTTGGTATAACCTTACTTGCACGAATCATGATATTAAAGATGTATATCCTTTTGTTCACAATCTGTTCTGACAGACTGACAGATAAACAGGCCTAGGTGTCTTGAGTACCATAATTACATATTTGTAAAACAAAGAATAAGTAAATACAGACTGAATACCATTGCTCTACCATTCTTTTGTATGAACGTCCAAGAAGCATACTATTTTCATTTACCAGGTATAAAACTGGTATTTTGACTCCTCAAAAAAACACTCAAGGAAGATGGTAGTAATTGCACTTTGACTCTACTTCAAATACTTATTGGCATAAGAAGAGAAAACCTATTAGAAGTTTATTACTATCGGAGATTGATGATTTTCCTTAATTATTGTATTTAATAATGCAACAACTACCCAGCATGATACACATGTTATTTTATGTAGTGCAGTTCCAATATTTAATCCCTAAAAGCAGTATGTGTCCTTCTAATGGGACGGGACTCAAAAATTTTGTTGAGATTGCTAGATGATCAGCACCTACAAACTATAAATTGATCAATATTCCTTTCAGGAAACTACTGAGATTATTATTGCACTAGCAGTTTGATTTTTCCTGGAACTGAAACCTTTACTGGGGCAAGACACAGCTCTGGTAGGAGGCAAGCAGAACAAAAGACCAGGCTCAGGTATGTGGCATCCATCTCCGAATGCTCCAGGAGTTTTGACAGACAGGTTTCAATTGAGTTAACCCATCTTTAAACATTAAAGCAGTTATTTAACATATAACAGCTCCCACTTGCCTAGACACTCCATCCGAGGTGGTTACTGCTTTCCCTGCCACTGCTGCAGGTCTCCTCAATTCTCATCCTAACATCGGAGTTTACGGGCCAGGGGAAATGTGTTTCTACTCACAGTTGTTGGGGTAGGTCTTGCATAGATACTTTCCCCAGTTTGTCTCCTTTCCAACAGGTCAGTAAATCCTACACAACAGTGATCCAGGCACCTTAAACCTTGATAGGACATCACTGTAACTTGGCCAACAGTAATGTGGCAGTCTTGAATATGGCCTGCCACCATGGAGTTATGACTCACGCTTGCCCTTTTCCTCAACTGTACCCTCTGCCTTTGTAGCTAGAGGGATATCATTACTGCTTCGCACTATGCAGTGGTTTTAGACTGCTGAATATAATTCTTAAGCAGAGACTAAACCAACTGCAGTATCTCCTACTGCCAGTTTTCCTTAATTCAACAACAAAATGGGCTGTATAGAGGATTAATCGTGTATTTCCTACTTTAAACCACTCCACCACCATAAAACTAGAATGCCACAATAGTGGCATTTGTTTATGAGCATGACACAAAGACAGGAACAAAGTTCGCATATTCAGCCTTTGCAGATTTGAAAAGTGCTGTGCAAATTTGCAGTGCACTTCTCTACTGTCCAATTTATGTTTATATCTACATTTATGTCTATACCTTTATAGTTTAAAAATAGTGCAAAAATACAACCTTACACCTTAGAGCAATGTGTTTCAATGTGCTTACATTTAGGCCAGTAGTATTCAGCGCTTTTTCCTTTTAAGTGCATCTAAGACAGAAAAGATTTTATAATAGACTGCACTGCATACTTTCATTGTATGTCCCACAAGGACAAATTATAATAGCTTAGCTACAGTAAAATACGTAGTAGTTAAGTTTTTTTTTTTAATTAATTTCTTGTACTTGGTGTTGCATTCTTATAGCTTCTCAGTTTGTTTAGATTAAATAATTTTAATGCTGAACTCAGCACACACAGAATACTATTAACCACGGGAATAAATATGTGGAAGCTGAGGCTTTAAAAATTGCATCAACATTACTATTCTACTTGATAAGAGCTTTTTCACTGTCATTTAAAAGTCAGTTTATCTGAACCGTAGGATCATAGAATCATAGAATAGTTTAGGTTGGAAAGGACCATTAAAGTTCACGTAGTCCAACTCCCTCCTGCAGTGAGCAAGGACATCTTCAACTACATCAGGTTGCTCAGAATCCCATCCGCCCTGACCTTGAATGTCTCCAGGGGTGGGGCATCTACCACCTCTCTAGGCAACCTGTTCCAGTGCTGAGCACCCCTTAATTCCTTTGAGGTATTTCACAGAATCACTGAATCATTAAGGTTGGAAAAGTCCTTTAAGATCATCAAGTCCAACCATCAACCCAACACCACCATGCCCACTAAACTGTATCCTGAAGTGCCATATCCACATGTTTTTTGAACACTTCCAGTTATGGTGACTCCACCACCTCCCTGGGCAGCCTGTTCCAACGCTTGACCAAGTTTCACTGGTGTTTCCCTGTTGGCTCCTAGTACCTCGGGAGCCCCTGGCTCATCTCTGTAAGACTTCAAGTGTGCTGCAGTGTAGCCAGGATGTCTCAGCAACAGGCTGAGGGCCCTCGCTAGCACCACGTCCCTCTAACCTTGGCGTGTCATCCTATTGCTTGTCATGGGCAAGATTGATACTATCCCCCTCCCCCTTCAATTCTAGTTTAAAGCCCTGTCAATAAGCCCAGCTGCTTGTGAGCAAAGACCCTCTTCCACTTTTGGAATGGTGAATCCCATCTGACACCAGCAAGCCTGGTGCTGTGTAGGCCATCACATTATCGAATAACCCAGAATTATGACAATGACACCAGTCATGGGGCCATATATTAATAATTATCTTGCAGTTAAAGTAATAAAATGTAGCTATATAAAATAAAAAGCTCTTTTACAAACCACTCATTTAATTGCATTTAGAGATCATTATGAACTAGCTTTATGATTTTATTTTTGCATGGTATTTTTTTTTCTTCTTTTAATTGTATGCCTGTATTTATAGGCATGCAGATTATACATATATATGTAGAGATGTGTGTGTGTTTGACTATTTTAATAACTTATGCAGGTTGCATTGCCATGCTGTGTAGGTTAATGTTTACAACATGCTGTACTTCAACTGTTAAAAATAGTTTGTAAGCATTCTGAATTCCCAGATCTCTACAGAAACAGATTAGGTAGAAGTCATGCAGTTCTACTATAATGGGGGGACACAAAAAAACCCACCACTTACAAACTGAACTGACTTGCCAATTGGTTTTCCAGACTTTCTTTTCTAAGCCAAAATTTCACTTGACTTTGCAAGAAGGGCATCTGGATACACATGAGTTTTCTACCTCATTTCTTTTTACCTCCAACATATGGGCCAAACAGAGTGGGTGCCTCATTGCTGAAGGGAGAGCTTATATACAGCCTCCTTAGGGCTAGTTCTTCAGCCGCAAGGGGTGAAGAAAGAAAGGTGAGGGAAAAATGCAAAAATCTCTTACCTTCCCATTCACACATCTGAAAACACAACAGGTAAAAAATAATTTCCACGCTAGGAAAGAAATTCACAGCCCAGCTTTGAAGGCAATGTTTGCCTCACAACATGAAGGAACACTGGCAACATTCATTTGCGCTCACTGGTTTTGATTACTACTCTCCGTCCACCAAGGCTTGTTAGCAGCTTTTTTTCTCCAATGCAGTATTTTAAATCACTGCAGCTCCCCTGGCCAGTTTCAATAGATCATGACTAAAAGAGAGGTTATCCTCATAAATTCCTCTATACCAGTAGAAATAAGATTAAAAAAATTTATAGTAAATTTTTCAAATAATCCAAAACTTAAATGATCACACATGCTAGCTAATCTCTCTGGGTTTCTGGAGGCTGATCTCTCCTATGAGGTTTAAAACATTCAAGGATTGCTTCCTCTTTGGTGGGAACAAAGTCTTGTATCCCACAATGTTTTATGAGAAGTTTTGTTGAATTTATATCACAAAAATAACACCTTTCAGAATGAGATAAACTGTCCTGAGATCTGAATATTGTCCTCATCAACACAGTGCTCAAGTCAATTCAAAGGGTGATCTCTTCAACCTACAGCAATGACGGTCTACAAAGTCAACACACATCTTCAGCTGACACTCCCACATACACCACTTGTCTTCCTCGCCTTTGGGAATCCCCTGCTCCTGCAGGAGTGCCTGCAGAACTGCTTCCACTTCAAAACAAAGCAAAAAAGAAAAAAATGCATTTCACTACCTCAGCTTATCCTGTAGCCTTACAGACATGTATGTGTCTGCCAGTATATGTCAGCACTACTGAGGGACAGAAACATTTTAGGACAGTTAGGTCACTGAACAAATTTTCTAGTATATGCAAGAACCTACACCCTTACATTACAGTCAGTCCACTCATATTTTAAGATAGTTATCAGGAGGGGACAGAGCGTGGGCATAGTTTAGATATATTTTAAGCTCTGGAAAACAAGACAGCCACTAAAAATGGCTTCTAATTCTTCTCAGCTATTTCCAGTTTTGCAAGGTGCATCCATCTCAAAAAGGCTACGCTGAACTGCAAGTGAAAGAATATGTGCTATCTTAAGAAACAGAGTTGATTACAGATATGTCAAAACTCAAATTTCTGTTGAACATCACACTGGTTTGTATATCCAGTAGAATTTGATTTCAATGTATTTCTTCCTTACCTTCTTTGGTTGTCAAGAGTATACTTAATAATTTTAAATCAAATGAGAATTTGTATTCAGTAAAATTAAGCAAAATCAGTAAGTGTTTAAATGATAAAACACTGGCTGCTGCTGGTAAAAAAAATAAAGAAAATAAATTTTAGTTGGAAAGATTATGCTAATATGTCTATACAATTTATTTGCCTTCCAGAAGCTGCAGCAAACTGACACTAAGAAACCAAATGTTTACAACACATCAGCCTAAGCTGTTCACAGATTTAACAAACATGAGGAGTCTGGCTGAAACCCACTGTAAAAAGAGGTGAGATTATAGTATTTGAATGACTGGTATTGACCCTGAATTACCTTTAACTCACATTTTATTGTCAGTACTGCAGTTTATCTTGCAGACTGAGGAATACAGAAACATCCCAAATTTGACAGCAGGCAACTTCTTTGTACTAAGCAAAAGAGAAATAAAGTCTCTGAGATGGTTAAGAGTATTTTCAGACAGAAAAGCTAAAGTGCAGTCAATCATTTTCCGGTCCTGTATTTCAACTCCAGAAACACTTAAAGCCTTTCACATCTACCTAGCTGATATCCCAGCACACTTCCCTGCTATATTTTATGAACAAATATCTTTTTTATACAGATGAGCATCACAATTTGGCACACAAGCCGAGCCGTTTGTGAAGGCTGAACTACTCAGTTTAATACCATGACCCCATTAATGTTCTTGGAATGGGTCTGAGTGACTGTGTTATTCATCCTTTATCTACACCTTTTTTATTTAAGGCAAAAGATACCTATGCTGTTGTAAACTGAACCCGGGGTAAAAAAAAAATAGTTGCATATAGAAAAGTGTTCACGCTGCAATAAAAGTGTATCATTTACACACACACATGTATCTCCCTCACAGCCTTTCACTCTCAGCTGGTTGCTCCTTTCTGAGCATCTTCTCTTCAGGAGGGAAAACAGCTATGAGCCTGCCCCCCATCCATCTCCATGTGATACACTAAGTTTACACAAAGCATAGGACTATCAGTGTATACAATACCTCTAAGTACCTATGAAACTATGCAACATCATGTTTTCTGCTCAGTTGAGTAATACATGCATTGGAGCACCTGTATATTCAACCATAACATCAGCTCAAGAACAGATGGAGTTTCTGTGCCAGCATCTCATTTATCCTTTTAAACACATTTTCTAGACAATCTTTTTGTTCTTTAAAAATAAGGTTTCTTCACATATGCATATGCATGTAATGGGTTACATAGTGTCCTGGAACCCATAAAATCTGAAAAAGAAATGTCAACATTTCATACATTTTGTACATCACTGTCTTACAGCAAAGGCCTTGGTTTCTTGTAACATTTATCAGAACAATTTTGTCTTCCTTGCCTATTGATTCTTTAAATCAAGACTTTGCAGAACAGCCCCTCTGTTCTGTGGACCGCACTGCACTTCTAGAACCAGCCCTCAGTGATTTACAGAAGGGGAGGGCTGCTTTCTTATTGCCCTGTTCGCTTCTTCCTATCACGTCTGTTACTGTGTTATGCATATCTTTAAATACCTTTTTTTTTTTTTTAATTAGACATATTTATACTTTTGCTAACTCTCGCACTTGGCAAATCTTTTGTACACATCCATTCTGTTTGGCTGCCACCAAAAAGCCCCAGAATTTTAGACAGGTAAAACTAGACGGCGATGACCATGGATTTTGAATCTTAAGACTGTGTCACACTGGAAACTTAATGAGGCCTCTATAGTTTTGAGTAGGCAGAAATTATGTACAGAGAGGACTAAACTGGAAAGAGTATTAGTTTTGAACTATCAATCAGTTGAATAGCCAACATCCACAATGGATATACTATGAAAGACACTACTTCTCTGCATTTAATCAAAGAAAACTGAAGCAGAATTTCTAAGGTTTTCTTTAGACAGCTTTTTTATTCTTGATTCAACAAAATTTTTGTGCCATTGGTCAAAACAGGTTAATCATTCAATTATTTTACATTGCTATTGAGGAAAATTGTTTCAAAAAAGCATTCTGCTACCTCCTAAACCAGTAAAATGTATAGTAAGCATGATGGATGCATATAGGATAACAATAACAGGAGCTTGAATGTTTGAAAACATTTGAGGAGTTTCTGGAGTCTGAATGGACTATCCCATAAGAAAGTGTCTATATGCATACTTTTCAAGGATAGATCTCAGAAGTAAAAAGAAAAAATCACTGCATTTCATTTAAATACTAGCCACTGTTTCAAAACCTCTTTGTTTTTCTAGTTACTAGTGCTCTTTGTGGATGAAATGCAAGTTTACACAAGACTTCCAATTCCTTAATCTGTTAGTCTTAAATAAATAAGTTCTTAAGAATGTCATGCAGCACAGAATCAGCAGCACGCATTTCCTTACTTAAAAAAAAAAGACAAAACACAAAAAAACCCTCATAAATATTGCTTCTGAAATATTGAAGAATCAAGACTTATGGAGAGATGTCCTGAAGTTTGTACTTTTTGCTAGAGAAAGGTGTATGTGTTGCACACACATTGCACTCCTCCAAATCCAGCTTCTGGGATCTCAACCTTTATTGTCCACCTAAAGATATGCTTTTGATAATCCTTTCCACAAATACGTGATAAATGAGTTTAAAATAAACAGAAAAAACCTGTACCACATATGCAAGCTTTGAAAAGACCCATAGTTAGTAATATATAGTAAGACCATTTTACACACTCCATTCTAGCTTAAGTAGTTTACTCCGTTTTGAGATGCGTGCTTAGACAGAAAACATCTCTTCATGCAGTTTTACATCCTCTTCTTTACACATTTAATTTTTAGAAGCAGAGCTTTTGTTTTGCAAAGTATTGCACAAAGGAGCTGGGTGAGTAGCTTCAGAGAAAGAAAAAAACCAGATCGACTATGTTTCTGAGCCTGTCCTGGAAGATGACTTGTTCCAATTATTCCCTAGACAATAAATACTGTTTTATGAAAACAGCATCAGGAACCATTTTAGCTGTATACACCTGCTCTTCTAGATTTACATTTCAATAGGCTGTGCTAGTACTCATAGTTTTATGGAACTCTATGGAAGCCCTGTCTTAGTACTGCTAATCATTTTTTTCCTCTGTAATTTGTTAGGAGTTACAGGATATGTGGACGTTGGGTGATTAAGAATAATTGCCCAGCTTTTCCAATATTGTACAGCATTCTTAAAAGGTGATTCAGATGTAGTATCAATAGAAATTAATGTAAGAATTAATGATGACTTGTACTGAAATGACCAAATATATTTGGATATTTTTTTTAACTTGGCATGAGATTAACAGAGTAGAAATTAATTAATAAGGACTATATTATACTTTCTAAATGCACTGTCTCCAACTTCCGTATTCAAGTTATTATAAATGCTTTTTAAAGTATAACCATATCACTGTAAATGCTAAGAGTACAGAAACTATTTGAAAAATGTTAAATACACCTTTTCCCTACTAGCAAAGAACATATATGAATAATTGTTCTTCCTTTTTGGTAGACATTGAGTTGGAAACGTCATCAGATAAAATATGTAAAACAATTGATGCAAGACTAATACTAATTCTGAATAAGGAAAAGCATTCTCGAGAGCCTACAGTACATTGTGAAGTACATAAATTATTTTCTTCTCACCGGGAAAGATAAAGATTTAAATTAAAAAGGAAGTGATACGGAAGGTGTATTTGCTTAATTGTGTCATGCTTACATATGATAACCATCAACCTTTTGTAAGAGGTGGTCACAAACGGTTCAGGAGCCCTTTCAGAAAGGTATTCCAAAAAGCAACTTTCAGAAAGTAATTAACTGGAATAGCTCTCGAGCCTGGTGCAATAGAGAATTAAATCTGTCACAACCCATTACAATAGCATATACATCAAGAAAAACATCTTTAGTCTCCCTCTCTCCTGCAAAATCTGAACACTTACCTGACGTTTAAAAAAATATACAAATAATTATTCATAAGATTATATGTAAGGTGGAGAAATGAGAAAGGCACCACTCAGAAATTGAGGATTCAAAAGAGCTGCAATTTGTGTCAGCACAGGAAAATCTACCCAGAAATTATTCGCATGTAAAAGTCACACAGGTGTTGAACATTTAAGTTTTAGATACACATTATTACTCCCACCATTTCAAAGAAGATAAGTAAATTCATGTGCTCCCCTATTCCACGAAAAGAGTGGAAAGACATTTTTTTACTATGATTTGAAAAAATTTGGTACCCTGCTACGGGCAGAAAGGAAGATGCAGCTTACATTTGTACTTTCACTTCTGAAGACGAAATATATAGCATAGAAAGCCATCTTAATTCAGATGGCATACAGATTTATTTATTTTTAATACCACCCATCAGTATACTGAAATAACTACAAGACAAACTCTAAACTTAACTGGTGACACGTCACTTGGATCTGAAGCTGATGATCATACCAAACCATGGCAGGTCATACACTCTTAATCATTTGTGGTGCTAGTGGAGAAACAGAAAAATAAGCAGTTAAAGAAAAATGTAAATTATAAAGGTCTCCCACACTACTATTTTACGATGCTTGAAAGCCTCAGGTATTTTCATGAAGTCAGCTCTTAACACTAAGATTTATCTACCCACTACTTTTCATCTTCAGCTTTCATGTTTCAAGTTACATCCACTTAGTAAGTTACCTGCCATTAAATTACTAGATGGATTAAACCAAGACCTACACGGAAAGATTCCACTCCTTCTTGCTCAAAAGATAGAACCAGAGCTGGACTAGTCAAGCCCTGAACTCAATAAACTGTACCCATGTACCAGATAGGATTTCTTCAGAAATAGGACCTACATGATACAGATGTCTCAGGGATTTAAGTA
Organism: Phaethon lepturus; assembly: GCF_000687285.1. Classification (NCBI taxonomy): domain Eukaryota; kingdom Metazoa; phylum Chordata; class Aves; order Phaethontiformes; family Phaethontidae; genus Phaethon; species Phaethon lepturus. The sequence continues at coordinate 148,371 of NW_010556800.1, forward strand.
AAGTTCAGAATAAAGTCACTAAAGCTAAGAAATGTCAATTTTTTCATAGAAAAAGGAGAAAGTCCTCATCAGTAGATTAATTAAAAAAATATATTTTTAGGATTATAATATTCTTTAACTAAGTAAGTGTTTGAAAACCTATTTTAGGATTCCTGGGGCACACTGTACTTAAATACATAAAGCACTACTTTGAACAAAACTACATTAATATACTGTAACTTCTAACTTTGGCATTAGTAGATATAAAAGCCTCTTCAATTTAAAATTTGTTAGTTCCATGTCTCTAGTGGTAGCTCGGTTGCAGTCACTGATGGTGCTCACGCGCTTTGAGCGGCAGGCACTGTCAGTACGCAGCTTAACCCTAAGAACACAGTGAGAAGCAAAGGCAGGACATGAAATGCAGAGTTTAACCACCCGTAAAACCTTCCTAAAGTACTTATGTCAAAGATTAGGGACCAGATGAAAAAATTACATACATCTGTCCACGTGCCTCACAAGATGTCCAGTGAAACAGAACCACAAAACAGCTGAGGCAGGAAGGCACCACCCTGAGAGGTCATCTACCCCAACCCCCTGTTCAGAGCCGGGTCAGCCAGAGCAGGTCGCTCAACGGCCACGTTGAGTCAGGTTTTAGGCCTCTCCAAAGAAGGAGACTCCACAGCCACTCTGGGAACTAACATTCAGCTGGATTACTCCTTTTTTTTTTTCCCCTCCTCCTTCAAAAACATACAATGTTTTTGAATTTTTCAACAATTTTTGTTAAAGCAGACTAACTTTAAAGCAAGCAACAGCATATCAAAGTAAAACTCAGTGCATGAATTATACCTTAAAAAATATTCAAATATTTAATTTCCAAAACTGGGCATCAAGGCTTGTTATATTCTTAATAGAAAGCAAAGTGCGCACATCCTAAAGGATAAGTTTTAGATGACCTATTATAAATAAGGAGATTTTAAAAATGTGTGTTTTCAGAAACACAAAAAAAATAGACCATCTTCATTCTTAAATAGAAACCTCAATATATTTCAGCTTTCACACTTTCATTCCCCACTTTTTTTGGCTGAAATAATTTGACATGGACAACAAAAGGCATGTTCTTTCTCCCAGGCTAGGTAAAACTTCATTTTACTACAGCTATGTTCATTGTTTAAAAAGACAAAAGCTTGCACAGTTTGTGACTAGAGAGTTCATATATCCTGCCTTTACTTCAAAAGACTTACAGAAAATAGCCTGACAGCAGAGCGGAAATCCATTTTCAGCTGGGATTTGCTGTTCAACAACTTCTGTTTGTTCCTCCTGAAGTAAATTCATACTCTATCTCCTTTTAATCACTACAGATTTGGGACATTGTATGTTTACTTCCCATTTCTTTACCAACAGTACTGCTGTTAAATACAACTGCAGTTAAATGAAACTCATAATTTAGTATGTTTTGCTTTTAGTTTAGAGCCCTGCAAACTTTGAGGTCAAAAGTCAGGAGTGGGGATTTTCCTTTCCAACGTTTCCTAGTCCATAAATTTATCCTTCTTCCTCCCTGCAGGATGAAAAATGATACAGCCTGTTGCATTCGCCTTACATTTAAGTGCTGTGCCACATTCACTTTTTCAGCTACAGTACCGGAACAGACCATTGGAAAAGAATGGTGTATATTCTACCTCATGCCGACATTTTTGACTGTTTGCCTTATCTTACAAATCAGTAAAAACACACTGAATGACCAAAGATAAGCAGCCTCCAGACAATGAAATTGAGAGTCTTTTCAACTTCTACTGCATCATAAAATTTACCTTCAGTTACAAGTTCACTAGTAATGAAAAATTAGATTTCCACCAGTGTTGTTATTTATAATCCTTTATAAAAATCCTAATAATTTATAAACAAGGTGTGTCCTCAAGCAACAAAATTCCCAGTGCTTTAGGAGGATCAGGTCTGGATAATATATAAGGACTTTAGATTTCCAGCCGAGAAGCAGTACAAAGTGGCAGCACGTACAATGAACAAAATACTACTGATTTTTTATCTTACTTTTTCTTTGCATTCATGTAGCCTGTTGCAAGTACAAGAGGTAATGCAAGCAGTACCTTACACATATGACAAACATAAAAATGTTAAGGCCTGAAAACAAGCTTTCTCACCATACAGTATGTTTGCATAAAACCTGTCTCCAAGCTGCTAACATCACTGTTAGATGTTTAGGCTTTAATTGCAGTGCCATCACCTTCCTTTATATTTTGATGGATTTATTGTTTCCTCTGTGGAACTGATCCAACCCATGCAAATACCAGGAGAAACAGCATTCTGATGCAGAAGAACTGAAAGACATTTTAGTTAACTAACTCCCCTACGCTTTTGATAAAACATGCAAAGTGTTTTAACAATAAAAAGCAGCATACGGCATTGAACAGGGGGAAGATTTTTTATTCGTGTTAAGTTTAATATGTTACTATTATGAAGGATATGATAGGTTTTCATGTAATCATTTAAAATGTTTTGCCCTCTCCCTTTCCTGTATCCTCTCCCATTTGGATTTCCTATTAGATAATAAAGTAAACCTCTACAGAGGACAGAAGTAATTGTTTCTTTTATCTCAAGGCAATCAACACCTGAAATGGAGAATTATGTTATACCATAATTTGCTTATTTTTAAAATACCATTTCACACTTGGAAAGGGGGAATAGGGAGTAACTGCCTATTTAGAATAGTGAATAAAATGTCCTTCAAGCTCTCCAAGAAGCAGCACATTATACAGAAAAAAGATACAACTTCTTGGTCACACTGAATTCTGGTGAGAAGTGCCCAAGCATGCACAGAAACTCTGTCTAAACAGACCAGGAACTGCAGGTTCAACAGGAACGAGCTGGGTCCTCAACTGTATCTTGCTTCTGTTGCCAAAAAGGAGTAAGCAGAACCTAGAATTCCAGTATAGGATTCATTTTTGTTCCAAAACTTCAGAAATTGAAGATCACCTCTATCCTTTGCAGTCATTTCAGAAAAAAACTCCAATACTCTAATGTCTTTAAGTACCACATATTGCTCTTTTCTCTCTCCTCACTAGGACTTAATATATGCATTTTATGCTGAACTGCAATTCTTAAATATTAATCTCAGATACTTCATTTAGGAGGAAAGTGGAGTGAAGTAAAGGAAAAAACCAGAAAACACCTCACCTCATCCATTTTCTCCCTAACAAAAAGGAATAGTCACTCACTTTGGAGAGCAGAAGTCTTTATTCTATAACACTCCTGCTGTTATCACCCCATAAAATAAAGTAACATCTGAAGTAGCATCTAAGGGCATTTGCATGGAAAGTAAAAAAGAATGGAGCGCTTTGCTCCCGAGAAGTGTTCCAAGATCTCCTTTAAGAGTGTGGCTTTTCTGCATACGATCCACTTCAGCGGAGGATTCCTACGCCCTGTGTAATTAGAGTTGTTAAATTTTCTTAATGCAAGATTTCACACCTTGAGAAAGTGTAGCACATGTCTTTTCCAGGCATTTTGGGACAGGAAATAAAACCAGACGTTTGGTCAATGTTGACAGGATCATAAGGGAAACATTCTTGGTGCGAACGAGAAAAACGGCAGAGAGGCTAGAAGAGAAATCTGATCAGAGCAGTGAACAAGCTAGACAGGAATGAGAACTGTGAGAAAAAGGCGGACGTAGTACTGTCTTTAATGTCCAAAGTACTGCAAAAGAACATGCTGAAAAAATTGAAATAAACAGCTAAGTGGTAAGGGGAAGTCTGAAGACCTGTCACACAGGGTGCTAAGAAAACCTCAGCCTAGGAAAGCCCCTGCACACAGTGACTGTGTAACTGCACCATGAGAAACGAACAGGACAAACCAGGAGCCACAGGAATACCTTCAGGAATTCAAGAAGCACAAAAAGGTGAGACCAAATACTCCGGGCATAGCAGACATTAAAAAGGGAGGAGATCTAGAAAATGAAGCCTTGAAACGGCAGAGGACATGCTTACACCTTCAGGAAAGAAGACAGAGTGCACCTATTTAGCTGCAGAGGTTAAGTACCATAGTAATTTCATAGTAAAGATTTTGTATCGTGGTCATTTACCATCATTTGCCACTGGCATTAAGGCAATAGTATGGTAAGGAAAAGACACTGCGAAAAGACTATTTAATACTCTCTCAGACTTCACAGGATGATAGTGGTTCACAGCACAGTACAGCACCACAATCTAAATGCCTTTTCAATGTGCTATATATGCAAATAGTAATACTTTTTAAAAATAGAAATAACAGGAGTAGCTTACCTAAATCCCCACCTACAATAAACTGAAAGATATACCTACTTTGTTTTCTTTTCTATTGCATGCAAGTATCTATTTTTGCAAATATAATTTTGAATTTACAAAGGCAATTAATATACTTTTCAGCCTTAAGGACAAAAATGAAGACATAAAATACAGGAAAATCCACTTACATTAAAAATAATCTTCATCATATTCTGTTTTGATAAAGAAAGTTCATGCATTAATTAGCCTCATAATTAGACTATCCTATTTGGATTACTTTAACCAGACTTTACATAATAATCTGAAGCACCAAAACAAAGCTGAGTAAGTAAATAGTTTTTAAAAGTTGCATCAGAAAGAAACCACAATATTTGATTCTTCAGAAAAATACAAAATAGTTTATAATACTTAGGGAGAGCATATGTACACATAAGCCATTTCAATGTTATTTGAACATTTAAATGGAATATATTTTACATATTCTAAACTGTACCAAATATGGCATTTTAGAGACACTCAGAGCAGATTTCATCCTATGACTGACAAGACTATTTTCTTAAACTTTAATTTTAAAAAAGTATTTTCAAATTAAAAAACATCTTTGTTTTGTTTTTTTTTTTCTTACATCTAACATGAGAAACTAGCGAGTATTGCTGCTATTACCCTATTTTGAAAATCTGCACCAGCATGGAAAGTGCTCATGCCAGCAATCCGTCATACATCTGGAATGGCCATTTAATCCAATAAACCTTTCTCTTCCAGTGAACACACAAAGAAAAATATTATTGCCAGTCATCTCAGCAATCATGAAGGCAGTACAGATCAAGTTTTATTGTTTAACAAAACCGTCTAGGGTCAAGAACAACAACAGGATGAAGATCAAGTTCATGCATGTTATGTTTTTTCAAGGGATGTATTAACTACCTCCTAATATACTACACTTTAAAATCCTTGACATTAGACTTAACTGTCTTAACAAAAGCAGTAGGACTGAGGAACAGTATTACATATTTCATGCTTGCTGACGGACAAACATCTATTATCTGGAGAGGTAAACACTGAGTAAGGTTCATTTTGTTGTTGAATATGTTACATGCTGCTTCTGTTTGAAAGGGCAAAATTCACATATGCCAAGATTTGCATGCAAGGCGCACCTGAAATATCTTTCAAGCAAATAAGTCATAATTATTTGTGCATTAGTAAATCCACAATATAAATTTATATACTGCTTTAATACCTGAAGAATCATGATCACAGCAATAAAAAAGGTTGAATTTGGGATGTTTCCAGAAGAAAATAAATATTTTGTAAAAAATCATGCTACTTCAAACTAGATTTTTACAGTTATCCAGTCGTGATTATTGCAGAAGTTGAGATGTTTTCTGCCTTACAGCAGAAAAACATTGCCATATGAGGCATACAGAATCACCTGACCCATCTGTTCTCTGCTGGCTTGTCATCCATCCCTGGGAGAGCTCCATATGTTCCTGATGCTCCGTCATACACAGGGCAGCTTCCTTCCTCACCTTTCTCACTTGTCCTTCCTAAAAAACATGTATCCATCCATCACATCGCACCAGTCATGTGACTATGTGTTAATAAATGTCCAATTAGGTGAAATACTACAGATTTTGTTAGGCCCTTGAAAGTACTGTTGTATTGAATGAAGAAAAAAGATCAAGTACCCAAGAGATAGCACAGATTAGTATAATGATACTTCATGAAAAGTAATAAAGCATTAGTTTCACAATAAAGTCCTTCTCTCAATCTGCTGTCATTCTGACATCTCAGGCTTAGCCATTCTTTCCTTGCTTGAACATATACGTACACTCTACTTCCTTAGTTGAATGACGTAAAAAATGAAAACGTTATGTTCAAAAGCTGCAATCATTCCTCAAAAAGTGACAAAAAAGTCTGTGGACCCTAGTCAGGAAATTAGCAGCTAAAAGCCTGATGCACCACCAAAATAACTATCAAAATTAAAATAATTTTATTTTAAAATTCCAAATAACATTTTGGCAAAACCTTTCACATGAACTATAATGTTCTCTATACATTAGAGTTTGAATGTAAATAACATGCCTTCATGTTGAGTTCAAAAGTTCAAAGAAAAAAATCTAATACCAGGATTTCCAGAGGATATTCTTTAATGTGTTGTGTATTTATAACTAATTTCTAGTTGCCAAAAATTCACAAAGAAAATATTATCTTTTTTCCATGACACTTCTGAAAGTTACCTCCCTGAAACGGGATGAGAGGAAAAAGAAAACTGCAGTTAAATCAAAAATCACCAACCTCTGTCTACTGACTACCGCACATATCATGTGGCCAATATTACATTTCACTGTCCCTACCAATCACTGTTTTATAACAAATAATCCTGGGAAATCAAAATATGATAGATTAGACCTTCTGAATGAGTTCACTCAATGGTTTTGAATTCCAAGTTTTACATGCATGAAAGGAGGTTTTTCAAAAAATCTGCATTTTTTTCTAATACTTCAAAAAGAAAACATTGCATTGCTATCTTAAATTGAACTAGTCTCACAAATGTTAAAAAGGATCACCTTAATATAGCTATGAATTTTACTTCTTTACAAAGTTCGGCCAGTTGCCTTGAATGAATTCCTTTAAAAGTGGTATTTACTACACTCATTGCTTAAGAGACTAAGTATTTATAAGGGGAAAAAAAAGGATATTACATTAGCTTGAGTGTGCAATGAAAAGATTATAATATGATTCAAAGACATGCTTTAAGGGAAATGCAGTTAACATCTGGGATTTTCACTAGCACAACATCCTCTTCTCACTGCTGTAACTCTAACGACAACATTTAGATGAAAACAGAACCACAGAATCATTAAGCCTCAATTCTCTGCTTTTCCACCACATTTCAGTGCACAAATGTCCATCCTTACTTCCTCTGGCCTTGCCCGCCTCTCTCAGAACCAAAGTGGGTGGAAACACAACAGCGCAGCAAGAAAGCATCTCAGGGTTCAGCAATCAATTAATTGCACATGCAGCTTCTTAAACAGCTATCTCCCAGGCAAAAATCATCTCCCTGGAGTGCAATGAAAGCGAGGTAGGACCTTGAGCCAAAGGATTAATTTTCATTTTATCACAGCCTCTCACACTAAACGAACATTAATAAAAAAACCTCTTCTCACTGTTGTCAGTGGCAGGAGTTAAACACATATAACAACCGTAGATGTTACTAAAGCACTTTTTTCTAAGTCACATGTTTACAATGCACGGGCAAACAAATTGTTCAGGCACACTGCCCCTTTTCAAACTTCCTAAGCATGAACCATTTACCTCTGTCCCAAATATCCTTAGTTTTATAACAAATGTTCTTCCCTTTCCAGATCTTCTAGAAAGAGCCAGAATGCTTCTTTTTTTTTTCCTACAACAGTAACTGCCAGATTTCTGAGCAGTCCGCACATTCAATTCTCTCTGTGCAAGTTCTCCTTCAAAGAAAAGCTTAATAAATTTAAGGAGAGTAGGTGCAGATGGAAGAAGTCTGCCACATCTCACCACCAGAGCCTAGCAACAAGTTAGGGAAGATAGGTTCATGTCCAGCTCAGGATTTTAACAAATTGTATCTTCCATGAATTGATCTTATACCCAGTTACATCAAGATTCTGTTACGGTTAAAAGGAAAAAAAAAAAACTTTACTTTGAAACCATAAATGTCTTGGTAGCGAATTTAAAATGTTAATACCCTAATTAAAATTAAAAAGGCAGTTATCATTAGGTCAATTACAATACCACCATCAAAACCAGAGAAACTTAACAGATGAAACCATCTTTAATATTTTTACGGTAGAAAACTTACTTTTCTTTGGCGTTACACTCACGCTCCTAGTATCCATCTGGGTCCTAAGTCTGACACTTTCATCCTCATAAGGAAGAGTGCAGTGGGGAGGGTGTCGTGCTGACTTGTCAGTGTCCCCAAGTCTTAGTAGGGATGTGTTCAATGGCGGTGGGGTCCCTCCTCAGCTCTGTAGTCTCTTTGACTTTCTTTTAATGCATTTTCTTTTCATTTCATATGTTCCAGCCTGCCCCCTTCCCCCTAGACTCCTAGAGCAGGGGTGAAAGCTGCCCCACAGCCCCCCAGTGCCCCGGGGCCGTTTGTCCGGCAGGGAGTGCCTGGGGCTGTCAGCCCCTTCCCCGGGGGCACTCACAGGGCTGGAGCTCAGACAGGCTGGGCAACGGGCACTGGGCCACGGGGCGCCTGGTAAACCCAGCGCAGCCCCGCGCGGGCCGAGGGCCGCCCAGCCCAGTCCTGGGACCTGCCACAGCCCCGTGCTGCCCCCAGCAGTGGCAAAAATCTAGGCTATTTACTGGACTGCACATTAGTCAGACAAGCTTTGAAGAGTAATATAAGAATCATCAGTCAAGTGAGAAGTATCATCTGTTAACATCACAATTACTAAGATCTTTCTGAAAGGACGAGACAAATGTCTTTAAGGTATTTCAGCACCAAGCCTAACCTGAGCTACCTCATCCCGTACTTTAAGTTTTGCAGTCAGTACACCTGAATGGGGAAAGTTACTTTGACATTAAAAGTCCCTTTGTATAAAGAAACCTTACAACTCTGGTGTATATTTGTTTGAAAATCATCAGTTGCTATTCATGTTTTGCATTTATACTTTCACATAGCTCCTCCACAACTCTAGTTCATAAAGAGAACATCTGTATAACCATTCCTCTCCCAGACGGATCCTATTTCTTACTGAAATATTTGGACAGCTAACTGTACATACATATGTGTGTGTGTATATATATATGTTTTTGAATTTTAACAGCTTTATGAATTGAGGAAGGTCATTGAACCAAACAAAAGATCTTGTTTTGATGAAAATTCCTCCATAACTGAAGAAGAGGACAACGAGGGACTAAGATTGTACAATCTCATGACTACTACTGCACCATCCACATGACGACTACATACACGGTATTGAGCCAAATTGTTGGTTTCTTGTGCTTGTAATCCAAGAAATCCATGCCACTGCCCCTCTTTTAAACTTAGGAATTAAAGCAACTTGTCCTCTAATACTTCGGACAATTAATCATGCAACAATTACATACAGGAATCAAGGAAGTTAACATTTTTTGATTGCAGGATTTTGATTAATACTTACACTGTTCCATTTTAGTAGCTATCAAACATAATTAATCTGCAAAACTCAGAGAATTTAAGTACAGAGCTTAAGTTACATAAAAGAAAAAGAAATCAGTCCTTCGTCTGCTCTGTCGTACTTGTGATTGGGTATCTTCTGTGCAGCATGAAGGCTCTCATGGCAAGTACAAATTTCTAGGGGTTGAAATATACCATGCAAGGCTGGTGGTCTAAAGGAGTCCTTAAGTATTCACAAGCAGCTATCACCACACTAGCTGCAAGTGTTCAAATATATATTTCCCTGAGCTGCTGAAAAACATGACCTTCTGAACAGTTAAATGTTCTTAAGTCAGCATCTTTGCCTTTCTGACAACTTTAATAAACTAATGCTGCTGTTCATGCCCTAGGACATAACCATCTTTGGCATGATGACTAGTTGTACTAGACTATGTCATATGTCAAAGAATTACAAGAGCATCAAAATTCTCTCACACAACCCAAGTAGAAACATGTTCTAACATTTGAGGCAAGAATATAGCTTAATCCTAGAGCTTGGATTAAACCAGACTTCACTTGTTTGACAGAAAGAAGCTTATGGAATGTCACCTCACCATTTTGCTACCAGGGCTTTTTCTTTGTCTTTGTTTAGGATGTTGCTAGTACCTTTTTATTGTTGTTGGTTTTCATATATGCATACATACACGTATTTATATAAGTGTAAAATGATCCAAAGATTTTGGTCAGTCAGACACACATATTCTGGAGGTTTCTCACCAGGTATTTTCTAAATATTCAGCACTAATATTTTCAGTCTGATTATAGTACTTACTACAACATTTGGATGATCTTTTCTATGCTAAAAGAATCCAAGATAAAAAAGCACTGGACAAAAATAGATGGAAATTTAGTTCAGAAAATAATAGGCCTCTTCAGAAATAGCTGTTCCCAGACCTTCTTCTGCCTCCCACCAACCAAGGTTAGTCTTTATTTTTTTTCCAGATAGGAGTTTTAAGATCACTTGGTTCACTTCAGGCAAAAAAACCCACCCTTCCATCTGCCTGTGAATAATGCGTAGGATATACTGTGCTGGGTGGCTGACAGCGATGGAGGTGGGTGCTGGTCTCTGCTTCTGCACTCCTCAGCTCTCCAACACAGTAGTCAGACAACTTAGCCCACCCTGGTCTCTCCCTCATGTTTGGATGGAAGAGGTACTCCAGTCTGATCTCTGAATCACTGAGGTAAAAAAAAAAAAGCTTTTTTTGTCACTGCACTGCTAAGATTTCAGACAGTTCTTGAGATATTTAAATTTTACTTGTCATCATATCTCAGCAAGTAAAAGAACTAACAGATCATCAACTAAAATACACTCTGCCTATTCAAAAAGGAAAATGCACTGTGTTTGGGAGTAAGCAAACTGACAGAAGTGTCACCCCATTTTATTGGTCTGCTTTTGTCTACGGCATGAAATAATTAGTCTCATTTAACAGGATTAATTTAACATTATCAGCTAGATCACATCAGCATTTTGAAGACCACTTTCTGCACTATTACCAAAAGAGAAGAAAAGTTTTTCTTTTTCTGCTACTTTAGCCAGAAGTCCTACTTATTTTTTCATCATGAAATGAGACTACAACAAGGAACCTCATGCTTTTAGACTGGCAATGAAGATAACACACCAAGAATGATAACAAGATAAAAACCAACACATCTTCACTGAGGGCAAATAGGGCCCAACAAATTCAGTGGCTTTCTAAGATGGGGATACAGTGCTGGTGGATAGGGAAATTACAGCGTTGGTGAATAGGGGAAGAGCAACTGATGTCATCTACCTGGAATTGTGCAAAGCATTTGACACTGACCCACATGACATCCTCATCCCTAAATGGGAGAGACAAGGATTAGAAGGATGGATCACTCTGTGGATACAGAATTGGCTGGATGGTCACACTCAAAGAGCTGCAGTCAACAGCTCAATGTCCAAGTGGAGACCAGTAATGAGTGGCATTCCTCAGGGGTTGGTGTTGGGATCGGCGCTGTTTAACATCTTTGTTGGTGACATGGACAGTGGGACTGAGTGCCCCCTCAGCAAGTTTGCAAATGACTTCAAGCTGAGTGGTGTGGTTGATACACTAGAGGGAAGGGGACCCATCCAGAGGGACCTTGACAGGCTTGAGAGTTCAACAAGGCCATGTGAAAGGCCCTGCACATGGGCCAGCGCAATCCCAAGCACAAACACAGGCTGGGCAGAGAACAGATTGAGAGCAACTCTGCCGAGAAGGATTTAGGGGTGTTGGTTGATGAGAAGCTCAACATGAGCCAGCAGTGTGCACTCGCAGCCCAGAAGTCCAACCGTATCCTGGGCTCCATCCAAAAAAGGGTGGCCAGCAGGACGAGGGAGGTGATTCTGCCCCTCTGCTCTTCTCTCATGAAACCCCACCTGGAGTCCTGTGTCCAGCTCTGGAGCCCTCAGCACAGGAAAGACATGGACCTGTTGGAGCAGGTCCAGAGGAGGGTATCCTGGTTTCAGCCCGAAGTTTTCAGCATGAAGATGATCAGAGGGATGGAGCCTCTCTCCTATGAGGACAGGCTGAGAAAGTTGGGTTTGTTCAGCCTGGAAAAGAGAAGGCTGGAGAGGGACTTTTTACATGAGCAGGTAGTGATAGGACAAGGGGCAATGGCTTTAAACTGAAAGAGGGTAGATTTAGACTAGATATAAGGAAGAAATTCTTCACTACGAGGGTGGTGAGACACTGGAACTGGTTGCCCAGAGAAGTTGGGGTCACCCCATCCCTGGAAGCGTTCAAGGCCAGGCTGGATGGGCTTTGAGTAACGTGGCCTAGTGGAAGGTGTCCCTGCCCATGGCAGGGGTGTTGGAACTAGATGTGCTTTAAGGTTCCTTCCAACCCAAACCGTTCTATGATTCTACAATTCTATGAATAGAGTACAATTTGAAAGTAACAATTTCATGCTTATATCTTTGGAGGCATAATTAAGGGAAATAAATTTAGGTAGTGCTCAGTAACCATGGTATGCAGTTACTGTCTTTCACATATATTTTCTTATAAAATGAGGTTTCCTAAATGGTGACTGGGAAGAGAATCAGACAAAGTTTTCAAGTTTTTACTTGAAACAGATTAGTTCGTGCTATGTGGGGACTAGATGTTTATAAACAAAACATTTGACTTAAGTAAACTTTCATTTCAGTATTCACAAGAGACATAAAAATTGATCTCTGAAGAAATGATTCCTCCACCTTTTTGCTCTGCATGTGAAATCTGTTTTGCAACAGATTGGATATTCACTGCACAATCCTTTTCTTTTTCCTCCAAGTGGAGAAATTGGAATTGCTTTCAAATGGAAGAGGAAAAACCCCTCTTTTGCTGTCATCATTCTTCAAGTTTTTTTAATTGCTTTTACTGTTTCTTAGTCATATTGATCAAAATATTCAGACTTCAGTTCTGTAAACTGTTAAGGAAGTCTGAAGTCCATTTAACTGGAGTTATTAACCTGAGTATAAATAAATATATTCATCCATATTTGCATAAAATAGGTCTAGAGAGTATATTTCTTTATAGTATAACTAATTATTAGTTTAAAAAGAATTTAAGATGTCCTGATTTCTTATATCCATTTTTATGGTAATAACTGCTTTGATAATACCAAACACATTATTTATAGGCCTAGTGAATTTGAATGTGAAAGCATTCAGTTCTTCCCAAGACACAGTCATTATAGCTAATCAACATTACTACTGGAAAAGCTTCAAAATGTACAAAAATACTTCTTTGATATTTTAAGCCTATCAAAGGAACACCGTAGCTCTGTGCTTTTTTAGATAAAACTTCCTTCCTGTGATTGTTGTTTAGGAAATTTCCATAGAAGCATTGTATCAAATTGCTCTAAAAAAATGTCATTAATAAAGTATCAACGCTTTCCCTCTATTGTGAATTAAAACATGCAACTTTGGAGCAGAAAGAATAATGGTAGAATTAATATTTCACTCACTCTTGAAGATTTCTCATTAGTTCCTTTGTGCTTAATTTTGTATCATAATACTCATGAGGTGCTGGTAGGGGTAGGAAGCATTTAAGAGACAGCTACCATTACCTCTTATTTCAAATTACTGTATTTTGATTCTGAAGGCAAAATCAGGAGGTATTATATTAAAAACATGGATTTCATTTACCTATTACTGTCTGTCTGCTAGTATATTTCCTGTGTCAAATAAAGCATTACTAGTCAAATATTAAATAAATATGTTGCACCTGAAGTTCATACATCACAGTTATTAAATGAGAAGGAGATAAAAGCAGTTAACAAAAAAACAGTTGAAATAGTAAGTTGTTTTGGAATTCCTGCTTCCATTTTTGAAGTGGGTAAATTGATACTGTTTTTACTTGTAAAGTTCTGTATCCGGGTCTGTGAAGTAATTTTTACCTAAGCTCATCATACCATCAAAATAATCAATAACTGCTCAAACACCAATACTGCAAATGAAGTTGTGGTGTAATCACCAGCATCTGGGAACATCCACTAACCTCTGTCTATTTGCATAACAGATACCCGGAAGTTCATATAACAGTAACAAAAACCTTCCAAGATTTCATAAGCACAGAATCCTAGAGATTGCCTCTTAGTCTTTTCTTGGGTTTTAGGTACATCTGCATTACTGTGCTTCTACAGGCCAGAAGTTGATTAAGGTAGGGGTTTTTTTCCTGACAATTTTTTTTTGCACTTCTGAAATAGGCTTTCAAGAGATTCATCTAGTTGGCCACTACAGAAGATTTGCAAATAACACCAGTTTGAAAACTCAGAACTGAAATACATGTGCTGAAAATTCATTTTGTATGAGTAAGTTTACCATATGGATATTTCCACACAAGGTGAAAGAACCTCATCTCCTGTGACAGCAACTGCATGACTGCATTAAACCACCAAACCTCCAGTCATCTTCAAAGGCACTCCGAACTTGCTATATCCTTAGTAGATTCCTTCAAAGGATAAAGATCTTGGAATTTGCTCAACAGGTTAATAGAGTCTTAAGATTTAATGTATTCACAAAAAAAAAAATTAAATCATATTTATTGAGCATAATGTGGTAATTTTAAGTACTTGCTTGCAAAACACTTCAGGGCAATTTTCAGCTGCTGTCTTGTGCTACAAACATATACAGAAAAGTTACTTTTTCTGCCTCTCAATTTGTAGTCTATTGTGCTTTCTCAGAGATTAGAAAGAGCGGAGATAAGAAAATTTCTACCTGTTTTATATAGAAAACCAAATAAATGAGTAGTCTTCTGTAGCTGACAGGTTCAGGAAAGAAAACTAGGAAGCTTTCAAACAGCAGAAAAAAACTTTTTAATTTGCATTATATTTTTCAAAGGAAGTTAGAAGAAAATAACAATATTGCAATGGCAGCATTGTCCCAACAGGAGACAATAAATACCAACTCTTGGATCAACATGGTTGTTCTAAAATTTGTTCATTCAATCAAATAAAGCAAAAATGCATGTTCCTCTCAAACTAGAAAAATTATACAAGTGTATAAGTGTAAAACTTTGTTATCTAACCTCATCTGTTTTCTAGAAGTGGTGTGCAGGTGTTTGTTTGGTAGTTTGCTTTTCTTTTTTTAATAAATGTTTGTTTTCTTCAAGTATTAAGGACTTCAGTGTTTTAGAATTCAGTACATGTTACTATCACTTGTATCTACTCAGGGTATATAGAATAAGCAATGCATCATTATAACTCTATTGCTGGATGATGTATTAATGGCTGCCATAACTGTGACAGAAATACATTAAGGATATTTCTACTTAAATAGAAGAAGAGGAAATCTGAGACAAGCTTTAGGAACTGTTCATACTTTACAAATCAGAAATATTTGTCTGAAGCCTGACCTGTGTATGCCTAAAGCACTGGTTTAATGGAAAGTAAAACATTTCTTCCATTAGGAATTAATTTTAGAAACTTTAGGAAATCTACTGAGACTTAAATTTGAAAATTGTATCCTGATTTTGTGAAGACTTATCTAATTGCTTAACTATGAATCTATAGGTTTCATATGATTCCTGAATGTCATGATAAACACAGGCACATTTCGAGAGCTTTTAACTGATTCAGGTACTTAACCTCAAGGACCGTAGCCAAATTGGACTATGAGAGATTTGTCAATCATATATATAAGACTAAAGATAGGATTTCATTACATTATGCATGATATGATTTTACTGTATCATATGCAATTTCCCAAACTAAAACATCTGCATTAAATTTGCCAAATTTAAAATTAGGCAGGTGCTTTGTATTGGTCATTATTACATTACTGTATTAAAAAAATCAAGATTCTGACATGGTGATCTGTTAAAAGCCAAACATCTCTCTTCATACGCTTAGTTTTAACCTTCTTGGACCTCTTGTCCTGTTGTCTGTCTCCCCGATTACCTAGAGATTCCTAGCCACTCCAGTTGTAAACCTGATTTGCTGTCAGAATCTTTACTTGATTTTCTTGCTCATTCAGACCATCTAACAAGCAGGAAAACACCAAATTATTTCTCATCAAAACAACAAAACACTAGGAAGAACCATGCAGCAACTGCAAACCTAAAGACTGACTGCCCTCATATATACTGCCTATGCTCTTAACCACATAGCTTAGGCTGTCATTAGCACACATTCATGTGCATAGGGAACTTGTGTTACATGCTCATTATTTTCATCATTAAAAAATTAAAAGTCTGTTACATCAATGAAGTCACAAGTATATAATTTTTGCTAGGCTTTATGTCTAGTTACGTGCACCTATCAAATATCAGCATCTCTAAATTAAGAATTTAAGAATAATCACTACCAGTCACATAAAACTGTTTAACTAGACCTCATAAAGCAATTACTAACTAAATTCAAAACCAAATACAGAGGAGGATGGGGTGCAATAACACATTCAACATATTTCTGCAATTATTAGCATGTACACATAATTTAAAGGAAAAAAAAAAGCTCACGCATATATGACAAAGACAGTACTTTCAAGATTTAGGAGATTTCAAGTTCATAAACAGAAACTGGTATTCTGTCTTTAATGGTAAACTATGTTAAAGCATCTAAACAACACACACAATGCATAAGGAAATTCAGGTAGCTAAAATGTGATTCGTAATTGCCAGACTCTTGAGAACAGATGTTTCTTACCTTCAGTGTGTCCTTTTGCCTGCTTGGGTATCTAACACATAGCTTCCACTCTGATAATGTAATTTACCAGCACTTCTACTGCATACGTGAAAGTGGAAACAGCAGTCTAAGTCTTTGTCCAAGATTCAGATGCATAAATAGACCTTTTGAGAATGGAGAATGGGTTGGTTTATTTTAGAAGGTAGCCAAAGAACACAGTATTGTCACCTCTCACCTTTCTATGAAGTAGTCTGAAGAAGGGAAAGCTAGTTCATACGCTTTTCTTTCACAGTGATCTCTCATTTTGACCCTTCATCAGATCTGTCACAGTAGTAAGATACAGGGAAGTCTAAGCAAAGGACATAATCCTTACCATTTCTTTCAATACACAGCAAGAACAAGCTGTTAACAAAACTGGACAGCAAGCACAATAAAGGAGAGCATAGTATCACAGACCAGTAATGGATTTAGTTTCCTGTCCAGCAGGATTATGTTCCATCTTTGGCCAAAGGTTACTGAGGCGGGTGGAATTACAGAGGCAGGAACCAGAGGCCTCATCACAGGACTTCTTTCTTGATTTTGCAAACCGCTTATCTGTTCTACAGGACCTTGGCTTCAATAGGAGAAGTTAGACTATCATTTCTCAATTTCAATCAAACCTATAATGCTTTAGGGCTTAGATTTAGGAGACATGAATAGAAGTTCTAACTTCTAAGGTCTCATTACAATGCATCTGCTATAAATTAAATAGACGTAAGTCCTAAGCTCTAGCACAGTGAGTTGTCCCTGGAGATACTCAAAACCCAATGAACAAAGTCCTCAGTAACCTGTTCAAGCTGACCCTGCTTGGAAGAGGAGGGGTGGGCTAGACAATCTCCAGATGTCCCTTCCAACATCAACCATTCTGTGAATTTACTTACCCCCTTATTCAGAGCAAGCAAAAGGTTTCACAATCCCAATAAAACTAGCATGCAATCACCCAGCCTTGCTCTGTCTGCTTGCAACACAAACTCCAAGGTGAGCTAAACCAGTGACCGCTGCCTTACTTCACTGACTCCCAACCTGTCTCTTGGGTAGCGTTGCACCCGAGTTTACTTCACAGTGATGTGGCATCACTCACCCTGTGTGTGAAGGTTAGAGCACAGAATGCACATGTAGTATTCTTTGTATTTCTAATTTACTTAAACAGATTTATAAAGATGTTTACAACTTTATGATTTTTTTTTTGTACATATGTTTGATAAGCCTGCACTAGGGACACAGGATGAAGTGCAAATCAGAAAACAATACTTCTTTTCCAGCAAAGGGGAGGAAGGGCCTGATACTGGCGAACAGAAACACTGATAAATAGCACTCAGTACGCTTAACTAAGTGGCAATGCAGGAATGATTCTCCATTCTTCTTTTTTTCCCATGCTCGAAGATAATGTAACTGCTTTTTATTTCTTATCACTTTCTCTGTGCTTCCACCACAAAATGCAGTATTTTACATATTTGTTGTTTACTTTGTTGCTCCCTAGAAACTCTTTCGCACAGCTCAAGCTTGCACTCTTTAAACGACCAGAAATTTATCATTTGTGGTTTCTGTTTGTACCTTTGGTGCATCTGATACTATCTTGCACTTGTGCTTTCACTGCTTTTGCTATCCTCCTGAGGCTGTGGTCTCAGCAGCCCTTGCTAAAGGATAGATGGGAGCAGTGAACTCTTGAATTTGGCAAATTTCTCCTCCTCCTCTTTATGACTGTGAGGCACATTTCCCAAAGCATCTGAGCAATGGCAGCTCATAACTTCTTAGAGTAAGAACATAGATAAAAGGGAGAACTCCTTATGCTTTTGCTCTTAAAATCAAAATAGCAGTGGCAAGTACTAACTCACCTGTTCCTGGGAACCTACCTGCTGCTTATCTAGTATCTGCATTAACTACTACCTCAGTTCACCAAACAGACCATGGTGATTCTGGCAGATTCCAGGACTCAGGTAATCGGAATCAGGCTTCACAGGTCAGATCTTATTTCTAACCCAGACTTCAAATGCAACATAAATGTTCATACAGATGGGCAATGCACCTTCATCTCTGATCTGCATTTAATAGAATTGTGTAAGTCAGGTACCAATGTGTCCTGGTTCCAGCCAGGACAGAGCTGGTTTTCTTCACAGAAGCCAATGTGAGACTGTATTTTGGATTGAGGATGAGAAAATGTTGACAACGTGCTGATGTTTTGGGTTGTTGCTGAGCAGTCAAGGACAGTCCAGCTTCTCATGGTGGCTTGCCAGTGAGAAGGCTGGGGGTGCACGGGGAGCTGGGAGGGGACACAGCCAGGACAGCTGACACAGGCTGGCCAAAGAAACATTCCCGACCATAAGACGTCATGCCCAGTATATAAACTGGAGTTGGCCGGGGGGCGGAAATCGCTGCTCGGGGACGGGCTGTCGATCGCCGGGTGGTGAGCAATTGCTGTATTGGGCATCACTTGTTCTTGTACGTTCCTTTGTCGGTATTATTATTGTTTTTATCATTGTTGTTTCTTTCTCTCTTGCTGTCCTATTAAACTGTTTTTATCTGAACCCATGAGTTTTTTCCCAATTCTCTCCCCCATCCCACTGGGGGAGAGGGGAGTGAGCGAGCGGCTGCGTGGTGCTTAGTTGCCGGCTGGGGCTAAACCACGACACCATGACATACGCTTTAATTACATTTGAGAGATGCTTTCACAAGATCAAGCCCCACACCATTAGCCTGCCTAGTTTGTAAATCCTAGTAGCACAGAAGCATGAGAGTAATCACTGACACTCAGCTCCTCCGGCAGTATTTGTGAACACCCCAAAGCAGAAGAGTGCAACTTCTAGAGGCCCCTGCACCACAAACTGCCTCAGGACCAAAAACCGGCTGTGCTAATTACCTCCTGTGGCCGTTACACACTTTAGTTCTGACCAAGTCCTAGTTTAAGCATGTCACTATGGAAAGACAGGCCTGTAATATGTCTTTAATGTCATGTAACAAGCTTTGTGTATTAAGAATTAAGCAGAGATCATCTTTTTGCTTACAATCTTCTTAGGAGTAACACGCAGTACCGAGATTCAGATTAAAATATTTGCAACACGTCATTAAAAAAGAACTGTCTAGCAATTCTCTTTGTTTTTATAGCAACTACACCATAACATATAATAGTCTAGTTTCCCAATGTGATTTGTTAGCTTATATTCCTTGCTTGTACGTCTTTATGTAAAAAACCTTTATATTTTCTTTGACTGGTCTGCTCTCAGTAAATTATGATGCTTTGCAGAGACTTTCAGGAAAAATAATGTTCCTTCCTTAAGTAATTTTAAGATGCATGTGAAAGATGCATAAATAATTATTGTAAAAGCAGTCTTGTCACACATTGTAGAGCAAAAATTACCATCATGTAATATCTCATCCTATGCATCTAGGAAGTTAGCAATGTACTCTATAAAGTATGGAACAGATCATGTCCCAGAAATGAAATTGCGTTATTAATAGAAGTTTACAGATACTGGGACGACTGGGACTTCACCCCAAAAATAATTTTCTGATCACTTCTCAGTAGGATCACTCACTGTGAAATTAAAAATACATTTTGGTTGACTTCAGTGTTAAGAGGATCAAGCACTAATAAGCAAATAAATATATCGTGTACCTTTTTAGCTGCAGAAATTTTAGCTCTTACTTTTTTTAGCTTTAGGAAAAACTGATGTAATTTGAACAGTGAAGCAAAAATAACTGCAACATATCATGTACCTTTTGCTGCTCAGCAAGAGCACTGCATATTCAATTTTCCATTTTTATGAGATACAAGAACACACAAACACTGTTCAAAAAAAATACCTTCCTGTGCCAAATACTGTATACCAGTATGAAACGAACCTGAACTCAGCTCCCCAAACAGGTTTTCAAGTGAGATAGTTTGGATAGACTTGAGCATCAAAAGCAGTTGAGTCACAACTGAATATAGGCTAAAGTAGCAAAATAAATTAGCCAGAATAAATTAGTCAGCAGTGTAAAACTACCAATACTAAAGAGAATATGAACATGAAAGGTATCAAGGCTGAATTCTCACTTGACTTGAATAAGCTTATGCTTAGTCAAAATACCAAATGTCTTCCTTGGACTATTTATACTAAACTGAACAGATTTAGAACTCATTACCAATCTTTAATATAGATATGGTAAATCCTTGTGATATCTGCTTTAAGAATTATTTAATCCTTGAAATAAAAGAAAAAAACATAGTTATGTCTACTAAACTTACTATGGAGTAGGTATGCCTTTGACTGCCCCTCCAAACACAGTTGTAACAGGATACATTACAGTTGAAATAGCCTCCTGTTAGCACATAATGTTGATATGTATTATGATATTATTATGTGTTAAAATACTTAAGTATTTTAAAAATAGAAATAGATCACTATGCTGAGTTGGAAAAACATCTGTTTCATCTCTTCTTCTTGGCCCACTTATTTTATAAAGCTGCTACCAAATACTCTGATTTTCTACTAAGATTGCAGATGCTCATAACTCACTGTATTGTTGAACAGAACTTGCATTGCTAAGACACTTTTTTAATAACGTTATAATATAAACATACAATCTAAACATTTTAAGTGTTCATACATTAGTGTAATTATATAATAGTGCTTTAGCAATGTACTATTGATTGACAGGAAACAATAATGAGAAATGTGATAATAATAAAGGATAATTTGTTCCTTAATGCAGTTTTCAATGTAGCAGAAACTTGCTTTGATTACTGTAAGAATAGCTTGCCTCTACCTAGTAAGACATGCAGCAATATCAATTCCACAAGGAACACAAAAGAAACCCCTTTCCTCTTTAGTCTCCTGGTTGATATTGTGAACAAAACACCAGAATCTCAGCTTCATTTACAATATCACATACAGGAAGGAGTAACAAGATGAGTATGACATTAAAAGTTACACAGAGAAGCACCATCGTGAGTTGAGATACTCCCCACATTGGGCAAAAACCAAGATAATTGCTTCATTTATGTACAAATATACACATGTATACACATACACACATATGCAGGTACATGTGTCTGTATGTATGTATATGCCCACTTTGGGCAGAGACCATTCCGATGATCAGATCTGACCTTCCATCATCACAACCATGCAGTATGACCAGTCCAGAGTCAATGGGGCACCTGTGCAACCTGTATTTTTTGTCTTCCCTAATGTCTATTTTTTAGGATTATCAAGTATTTTTACTTAAGAAATTATGGCAATAATCTTTCTGTCAGTTCTTTATGCTTTCTGATTCATTACCGTTTTAACTTCGAAGGAGGTGGAGTTAGTACAGGTCTCACAGTTGTTACTGGATAGGGGTGTTTAGGGATTGTGATTGATACAGATTGAACAGGTGCCCCATTTTACCTGTGAGAGAGAAAGTATTCTGAGGGGAAAAGATGTTTACACCTTTTTCTTAATATCTGTCAACTATGAACATCTGGAAATTCCACCCTGGAAGGACTTCAGGTCAGAGTAGTTGAAGGCTTTTTGTGAGCCCCTGCATTCATCACAAGTTCACACAACAACTAAGGAAGATGGAAGTACTGGAGACGAAAAGAGTTAATATTCTATTACCAATACTTCATCAGCTCCAGCACTCTCTATAATATACTGGTAACTCAACAGTCAAAAGAAAGTTTCATCCTGGTTGAAAATTTTAAAACCTGTATCACAGACACGTGTAGTGGAAGAGGGATTATGAATATTTACGATAAAATGCTTTAATTCCTTATTTTAAGCTGGTTTTGGACAAAAACAGCTGGCTATCAGTTTTCCTTCCAACAGCTTTCAAAGCAAATATTTATATCGACTAGAAGAGTAGCCATATCCAATATCCAAACCCATACCTTTCCGGTTCAGTGAATGAACTGGGTTGATATAACTAGTAGATGAACAGCAACATTTCCTAATTTGTTCACGACTCCTAACTAAGATGTGGTATTGCCCTCGCAATGCCATCATGCATAAATCAGCTGCTCTCCTGTTCAACAGAATATCCTTGCATGGGGGATGCTGGAAGCAATTTAAGCTGTAACACAAAAGAGAAAATCAAGGCCGGGGCGTGGCGTTTCAGATGGTTGAAAATACCATCGTTCAACTCTGCATACAGACTAAACCAAACTTCATATATTTAAAAATCTCCCATTTATAGAACACAATTACCATCCCATTATGCCTCTTTAACCCACCATTGTTAACCAGTTCTTTGAAAGTGTCTTGATACAATGGTGGGGTTTCTGTTTGGTGTGATTGCAAACATACTGAATTGAGTTTCTGTCAAGAGACAGAAAAAATGACTGGACTTCAGCCTTGAACTACATGGGTATCAGTTTCAGAAGAAACATTGAAATAGCGGGGGGAAAGGATAATTTTATAGAGAATCAGAGAAACTAGCTTAAAAAAGAATAGCCTAGTTACCCCTTGGTATTTGGAAAAGCCTGCATTGAATTTCTTGCTGACTTCCTAAGCATGTAATTAGAAGTCTTAATGAAATTTGTAAGGTTACTTTTCTATTTAATAAGAGGTAGAAACTATCAACTCAGTATTCATTTTTCAGGCTTCAATTTGTACTTGGAATAGGCCAGAATACAGTATGAGTCAGTTGAATTTAACTTAATGGACAACAAAGTAAAATTGTATTTATACCACAACATGAAAGTCAGCATATTACAACAGGAATGTGATTCTGTAGGGAAGAGGGCATAATTTGTTCATCTTAAAATACTGCATGAATTTTACACATGTTCACTTGCATATACATTTTATATAAAAGCGGTTTAAAATTTATGCTCTTTGAAAAATATTTATCATATTTTGGCAAGACACCAAGCCTAATGACAATGTTTTGTTAAAGAAATGTTGCTGTTATCATAGGGAGGGGAAAGCATCATGAACTTTCTGCAGTGGTGCAGGACACAGAATTACCCCATTACCTTCCTACAAGATAGAGTACTCCATGATCAGCACTGGTCAATGAGAGGCACTTTCACTACTGCCTTCTGGAGAAACAACTTCCAAATTGGCTCATAAATCATCTCCCAGGGACACTCTTAGGATAGTCCAGACAAGGTGCTGAGGAGTAAGGCAGTTATTAAAATGAATTGGTTCCCCTGAGAACTGGTGTACAGAGAACCAGGTGCAGTTCAGTGTTTTCTGTTATCATGAAATCATTCAGCATAGATTAAAGTAAAAGCTGAAGGTTTTTTTTACAGTATCCAAAATAGAAAACTGACCCATGTTTATGTAAGCTGGAGCTGAGAAAACAAAACAGACTAAGCATAACAGATCTAGTCTACATTCAACATGAAGTGTCTAAGCCTGCACTTACTTGACTTGCTGGCTTTCCTGACACCCTGTTTGTCATAACCTATTCTGCCAGAATACTCTGTAACTCAAGTCTCATTCATCACCAACAGTATTTACTTTGTGGATACAACAGCTTTTACAGTTAATTTAATTTTAGTAGTCCGTATGGATTTTGGACTGATGCAACCCTTCTCTTCCTCTAAATAAAAAAACCTCAGAAAAACAAAGTCATTGAGGAAATAATGTCATCTTTCTCTAACAAACATATAAACAAATTACTTGTTGATGCAAATGTTTATCAGATCAAGTGTCATCTCCTGTACCCAACAGTACTCAATCAACAGCTGCCTAAAACAATAGGGTCACGAGTCTTTCAACATTCACTATTCAGCATGAAGCAAATCCCCAGTAGGCTTTGTATATCACATTAGTCTGTGTATTAACAAACATACCTGGTAAAAACTTTTCAGAGGGTAGACTCATAGAATCATAGAGTAGAATCATAGAAGAGTTTGGGTTGGAAGGGACCTTTAAAAGTCATCTAGCGCAACCCCCTGCAGTAAGCAGGGACATCTGCAACTAAATCAGGTTGCTCAGAGCCCCATCCAACCTGACCTTGAATGTTTCCAGAGATGGAGCATCTACTACCTCTCTGGGCAACCTCTGACAGGGTATCACCAGCCTCACTGTGTCAAAATCTGCCCTCTTGTAGTTTTAAATTACAATCCCTTGTCCTGTTGCAACAAGCCCTGCTAAAAAGTCTCTCCCCATCTTTCTTATAAGCACTCTTTAAGTACTGGAAGGCTGCAATAAGGTCTTCCTGGAGCCTTCTCTTCTCCAGGCTGAACAACCCCAAGTCTCTCAGATTTTCTTCACAGGAGAGAGGCTCCATCCCTCTGAACATCTTGGTGGCCCTCCTCTGGACCCGCTCC
>NW_010556801.1:0-31570 GCF_000687285.1 Phaethon lepturus
ATCCAAGGGGAAGCAGTTAAGGACATGTTAAGCCACCCTGACACCCACAAGTCTATGAGGCCTGATGGGATCCACCCAAGAGTACTGAGGGAGTTGGCGGAGGAGCTTGCCAAGCCACTCTCCATCATTTATCAGCAGTCCTGGTTAACAGGGGAGGTCCCAGATGACTGGAGGCTTGCCAGTGTGACACCCATCTACAAGAAAGGCTGGAAAGAGGATCCCAGGAACTACAGGCCTGTCAGCCTGACCTCCGTACTGGGGAAGATCATGGAGCGGGTCATCTTGAGAGCGCTCACAGAGCATATGAAGGACAACCAAGGCATCAGGCCCAGCCAGCATGGGTTCATGAAAGGCAGGTCCTGTTTGACCAACCTGATCTCCTTCTATTACCAGATGACCCGCCTAGTGGATGAGGGAAAGGCTGTGGATGTTGTCTCTCTGGACTTTAGTAAAGCCTTTGACAGCATTTGACAGAGGAAAAGGAGAAGGCAGGTACTGGAAAACATATAAAAAAGAAAGCCAAATGGACCCCATGACTGAAACAGTGTAAGACGCCAATGTCATGATCCCCGTCACAAAGAATAGGAAGTAATTCCTACCATGAACTCTGCTGGCAAAGACCTCAGGATGCTGCCAACACATCTTATTTTCCTACTCCCTCTTTCTTTCTTAGGAAGTCTGAATCTGCCAACTTTGGGATTTCTATGAACTTTATATTCACTGGAAGGGTTAATATAACACCAGGGAAAAGGGAGCAGGAATTATTAAATTATTTTGTACAGCACTTTCAAAGGTATTATTAATGAGGTTTTCCTGATTTAATTTAGACCATGAGTGCTACTATTACTTTAATTGGACTAATAATTTGGCCTGTCAGACTGTTGAAACATTAATTTGGCTAAAAATAAAATTCCTAGCTACATATAGATAGTGTGCTCCCCTTTGCCCACAATAAGATTTGAGTACAACAGCCTCCTTTCCTTGCTGCAAACAATCTCTGAAATTGATGTTACTACCTGGTCTGGCCTTCACTAGTTGGTGGAAGTGGGTATGGAGGCAGTGCCTAGCAAGCCCTTCAGCCTAGATTTGTAATATTCTAAGGCTGAAAACAGCTGTAAGGTATACAAATGTGCACTTCAGTTGGAAGAAACTGACATACTCGCATTGGTAAAGGTCATCCAAGCTTCAACATTTCTATGACCACATGCTAGTATTCCTAGAAAGTCTTGATCCTGAAAGGTACTCTGTTGGAACTGTTTGTGGAGTGAGACCATCAGATTATTTCTCATGTCTTCCTCTTTTCAGTATCATACACCAGCATGCACCTCAGCCTGCGTGACACTCAGAACTGAGGATAGGCAACAAGGAGATATCCTTAGCTTTTCCATGGTGCCTGTGATCAGTGGATTCATGCACAGATGTGTGATTTTGGTTTCTACCAGTGACAGAGATCCATGTTAATATCTTAACTTTAGAACCCATTTTTCTCTTTCTGTTTTTAAGAAAAAACATTTGTTTGAATACTCTTTGCTACTCATATCCTTTTTAAAATTTAGAATAATCTATGGAGGGAGAGCGGAACGAAGGATTTAGTTAGCTGCAATTCCATGTGCTTCCCCCTCACACTAGTCCTTTGCCTGCTAACTAAACGAGGACAAACTCTTCAGTCCTCCCAGTGCCCATTCTCATTTCTTCACTGACAAAAACATAACCAAATACTGCTTTGGATCAGTTCTTCCTGGCTCTAATCTGTCTGTTGCCAAACGGTGATGTCACTCTGCTATCCTTTCAGAGTGAACTTGGAAGTTCAGGCTCTCCAGGGGGAGATGGTCACTAACTTTACATTAGACAACAAAATTCAGCTTCCTACAATCCAGCTTCAAGAAACACTGCTCTACCCTACCCCCAAAATGCTCTTTCCTACTCCTGTGAGACTTCTTAAGGAATTTTATAATCCTGTAAGGACTTTTTATTATATCCCTTACACTTTCCTTCAGACAGCTTCTGTTGATACTTCTTTTCAACTGCTTCAGTCCTTCCCAGTTCTCTCTCTCCCCCTACTCTCTGCTCCTAATGCTCTGGTGTAACCCCTGATCCTAAAGAAGTGTAAACGGGCTGTATCCCACCTGTCTGAAGGGGCATGGCACTTATTTTTCTTAAAATGGCAGGGACATGTGCAGAAACAGTGAACATGTAACCTTTAGAAATATTTAGTGGACTACTTTTGTTGGAGTGTTTCAATTCAAGCATACTTCATAAATATTATCTTTTTTTCAGAATAGTGTCTTCTGAGTTCTAGAAATAGGATCTAGAAGTATACGAAAACTTTTAAGTAAATATTAAAGATATCAGATCCTGAACGTACATGTACTAGAACCTAGGAACCTTTTTTATTGCCTCCACTCTGCTGTTGATTCCTCTACATAAAAAGTTTCACAGATGTTGAGCAAGTGAAAACACTTAAATCTTCAGTAATAAGACAAATGTTTTTCTTTGCAGATAATGTATCATTGTGACTGTCAAAAGCCAGGCAAGGACAATAAAATATGCATAGAAAGGACAGCAAATTTGTAAAGTCCTCCTGATTCCAGGATTTTAGCACCTAGTATGGAATTTTTAAATAAGTTTCATACAAATTATGCAAAATCTCCTAACAATTTTGCAAGATTATTTAAAAAGTAATTCTATCTTTTCTACATGTCCTGGTTTGTTTTTCCTTTACTTTTTTAAGAAATTAGGTTACCCATTAGATTTTCACCTTAAATGCAAAACATGATTACAACAGAATATTGCTTCATGGTGAATTTCCAGATTTATAAGCACCTGAAGGTTCCAGCGGTCTAGCTGTAAATTTGTTTCTAATGAAATATAACACGTGTTCTTTGCAAAATATCTCGTATCTATTTTCCAATTTGAATCTAAACTCTATCTCAAGTTCTGCATTATTTCTCATTCCAACTAACTTCTTACATTCAAATTTTAGTCATTCTGAGTTGCTGGAACTTGTATAAAATAGGATTTTGCTTTTTCCCTTGAATACAAAAACCCTCTGTGAAACTAAAAATCTAATTTTGGATTCTCCAG
The DNA here is from genome assembly GCF_000687285.1 of Phaethon lepturus. Taxonomy (NCBI): domain Eukaryota; kingdom Metazoa; phylum Chordata; class Aves; order Phaethontiformes; family Phaethontidae; genus Phaethon; species Phaethon lepturus. Next base: position 3,085 of record NW_010556801.1, read on the forward strand.
TGGTAAGGTTATGTTTTCCTCTTCTCTGCCTTGCTACTTCACTTCACAAAAAAACCCACAAATACTATATAGAACTTTGGAGAGCCAAACTCTATTTTCTTCCAAAAGAAGCTTCCAAACCCAACCCCAAAACACTGAACCAAGCATACAAATAAAGTCAAAGAACAATATAAAGCAATGTAACATTCTTCTAAGATTGTCATGGAGAACACAATCATATTTGACTTAGCTGCACACAGTTGATGCAACACCTGGACCTGCAGTATTAAAAAAAAAAAAAAAAGGATTAATCTCCCTCAAATGTTTCTGTCTGACCCTTGAGTTTAAATTGTTCACATCATAACACAGCCACTTGAGGCCCCTTGTGGTGTATAGTAACTTGCAAGCACAGGCAGCATCAAATACCAAATTCCTATTAGGTCAACGTGTCCCCAAAGAGAGTGTTTGTTTTCAGTTTATTTCTACTGCAAATAGAGCAACTTATAAAATACCAGTTAGTACAAGTATATAGATTTTAGTTTGTGAAAAAAATGAAACATAAATGCTGTCAAAACTCAAAGTGAACTCTGCTTTCCTTCCTTTGCTAGTCACAAATCTTATTTTCCTCAAACTATTGTTAGGTATGTTTCTTTCAACATCCTCTTCCAGTTTAATTTTTACTCAGTGTGTTTGATGTTTCATTGCACTTGTATTTGAGAAGAAGCAATCTTTGCCTCCATTGCAAAGTTCTGCAAATTAACAAACTAGATGAAAACAAGACCATTAATGATATCTGATTTGCATTAATTAAAATTCATCAGTTATTGATTACATCTATAGACTCAGTTAAAAAGCTTACTTCCACAAACATTATGCACCATATACAATTGCTAGAAGGTAGAATAAACCTTTATTTTAATACAATCTGTACTGTAACTTTGTGACAGCTCTATTGCTTCTTCACTCTGTCTTGTAACCTACACACATTTATCATAAGGAACTAATCCAAGTTCCTTTTGAACAAGTACAGTTTATTGGATCTAATAGAGAATTTTGTCTAAGCTGAGATCAGCTTTGGTTTTGTCCACAGTGAGGATCCAAAGGATTATTGCTGGGGGTCTCATAACAGGGTACAAGAGAAAGAAAAGGACTGTTTTTCTAAAATTTTGTGTACTGTAGCTATATTTATTTTCTATACTAGCAATGCTCACTGATGTTTTTGTACTTAAGTACCAAATTATGTAAATTTATGTGCTCTGAGCATTATATAGTGGATTATTATACCTTCTAAAATATAAATCTAATACCTTAAATGTCTTACAGCACAATCTCCCCATTATAGATCTGTATAATGTTGTATTTACCTTCTATCATTACTTCTCATTTTAATTATATATATTCAGCTTTAGAGAAGTTCAATTTCTTTTTTATTCCTTCCTTTAGGATATATTTAATTAGTTTAATTCAAACCCATGCCCTTCTGGCATCATCATTAACACAGACTTAGTATAATTAGCATTTTAATGTACGATAAATAATCTTGTAGAAGTCAGTTTTTTACATTACTTCTTCCCATTTAACAACAAACCTATAAACCTATTTTCCATTCATATCTCCTTTTTTTTTCTTTTTTTTTTCTTTTTTCCCCAAGATAACAGAACAGTGGCCAGAACACAAAAATATTAATTGAATATTCTTTCACTTATCAACTCATTTTGACCTTATTGCCCTCAGTACTTCACAGTGTTTTATACCGTTTTCAATAACAGCTTTCAAAGTGGCTGAATGAAGCATCTATTTGTAGCTGAGCCACTCCAGGTCTCCTAAAGGTCTTTTAGGGGTTTAAGGTCTTAGATTTTAAATTACCAGCTTACTTTATAAATGTACCCAGCTTCAAAACTATGGATTGCAAAAGACTGGACAAACAAATACAAATGGAGATAATTAAATTATTCTGAAAGAACAATAAAAATATTACCATATCGTTCTAACAATATTACATTTATTTTTTTTTAATTATGACTTGCAGTTCATGGAAATGCAGAAAAGACTCAAATCTAAGATTTTAGACTAGATATAAGGAAGACATTTTTCACAATGAGGGTGGTGAAACACTGGAGCAGGTTGCCCAGAGAGGTGGTAGGTGCCCCATTCCTGGGACATTCAAGGTCAGGTTAGACAAGACTCTGAACCTGATGTAGTTGAAGATGTCTTGGGGGTTGTTGAAGTAGTAGTTGAAGATGTTGAAGATGGGGTTGGACTGGATGATCTTTAAAGGTCCCTTCCAGCCCAAACTACTTTTGATTTTTTTTAAAATGTAAGTATACTTCTACCTCTGTCTTTCCACCTCCAAATCCACATACTGCAAGTATATGACTGAAACTAATACTGCATTCTTAGCAGCTTAATCCATAGGTTTCACCAAAAATCAAACCAACAAAATTAAGAACAAACCCTTTGAAATAAAATGAGAAGTCAGAACGAGTATAATTTCATCAATTCTCTCTAAGAATAACCTTTCTGATAAGAAGAATCTGTGGAAGAAAAAAGACTACACTGAATTCAAACAGAATTTCTGCCTTTAAAAAGTGACCCCGTTGCCAACAGACTTCAGAAGGATGTAAATGTTTTACAGTTAAAATCAAATCAGTTAAGATCACTGAAGCTCATATCCCTTAAATTAACATTAAATTTCACATATAAATTACTACCAAAATTATGCCACTTAAATAGGACAAACTAATTTTTATGTCAAAATGAGCTGTGACCTTTTGGAAATTAGTTAAGTGGGAAGTCCATTTCCCAGCAGATAAGCAATCAAGGAAAGAAAGAAAGAAAGAAAAAATTAAAAAAAAAGATCACCAGAGCTACAAATACAGTACTCATAACTTTCATTGAGTGAACACATTAGAATATAGAGAGTGTCTGGAACATACTGTGACAATTTATATTTCAAAAACTTACAGCACGGTTATATGTTTCTACATGATTCTATTTTTTTATATGTGTATTCTTTCATGGAGGGATGAGTTGGAGGAGTTTATTTCAGTCCAGATTAATCTCTAGCTCTGCTATACTTTTCCTCCTCTTTTACGTTCTTTATGGTGTTTTGTGCTTTCTGCAAATTTGTCTCTGACACAATTCTGTGAATGTAAGCATAATTCAATAACATCTAACTTTCTTGAACTTTAGAATACAGAGCTATGTCATTATGGCCCAGTAATTCACACTGAGAAACTACTGGCATTTAATGATGTCATTTAATCCTTTTCTGTTAATTCCGTTTGTAATTTCAGTTATGTTATATCACCAATAGCTCACTGATGTTTATAACAGAGACTTTGTTATATATATTAGCTATGCAGAAAAATTAGCTTATGTACAGTATCCATTCAAATGTTGAAAACCATTCCAATATATGAAAATCTTTATTTAAGCAGGAAATAACTTGGCATGACTCCTTCGTCTGTAAGTGGGGGACACCATTACTATTTTAAAAATATTACTGCTTTTTTAGATGCATCTACCTATTCTGATATGCTTTTACACTTTAGCAATTAAATAAATGAAAAAATGAAACTTAAATAATTTTTATACTAGGTTGATAATTTGTGAAATTCCTGTAATTCATTTAAAAATACAGATCAGGAGTTTTTTATGATTTATAAAGTTTGACTACTGACCTGCAGGAGCTGAGTTGGCTGCAGTTTAAGTCTCTGCCTATTTTCCAGGTCATCCTTGATTAAGCTCCCTTTAACATGTCAGGCTTTTGTATGTTTTACAAATGTGATGAAGCCTCAGTTTTCTAGTAACCTGTGCTACCTTATGCACATTCTATAACTTTAAAAGAGGGAAAAAAAAAAGAATTATCTGAGGGGAAAAAAAGAATGTACTGCTTTCCTTTAGTCAGCAGGATGAATTACGTGAAAATGAAGCGAGACAGGAAGGAGATGTATTGAAAGAAAAAAAAGTATATTTTGTTCCATATTTTATATAAACAGAAAGAGGAATCATCAATTTCTAAAGAAATACACTTATATTCTGAACACATTTTGATCAGTCTGATTGAAAAAGATGTCTGATAACACCCAGAGCAGATGCAGCAGAAGGAAAAGAATAATAAAGATCTTGCTATACATGCATATATATTGGAGGCAGAATAAAAACCCTAAGGTGCTGGAAAGACTTCAATCTGTAGGATAATAAAAAAGAGTTTTCCACATCAATATCTTAACTGTATTTTATTTTTTGTTAGGCAGAGAGGAAGATAATGGTCATGAAAACAATATTTACAGAGTAAAATTTGTGATGATAACATCAGCTCTAGGAAAAAATAGTTCTAATTTTTGTTTATTTTGTCCAATATACACTGACAAAGTCTCTGATGCAGTAGAATTGCACACAAAAAATACATGCTAACTTATTTAAGCTTTGGGTGTTTTTCAAAATACATTCGCCACTTTCCAGACATGACCTTTTCAAATAATTTCAGTGGATTGTATCTACAAGAGTTTATTTTCTTTGGGATTATGTATTTCTACAAGGAGGAAACCAACCAAACAAACAAATAAAAAGGGGTGGTAGGAAAGGAAAAAGGACAAAAGGCTGTAATTATTTTGAGATGAAAATAATATATATACGGTCCTTATGATAAAACACATTTGGGGAGGAAATAAGCAAAAAGGGAACAAAATGTAGAGATTATAAAATAAGAGTTATATTTAATCTCATCAATGCACAATTTTAGAATTTCTTAACTGTCAGCTGACTGTATGTTGCAATGAAGATTTTATTTTCATTTCATTGTCATTTTGTATGAAACTTTCTGAACTTAAAAAAAAAGTTTAAAAAGTGTTAGAAGTTTAGGGGTAAGAAATGTTTAAGATCTTTACTGAAAAGCTATGTCTTGTTAACTCTTTCGAGGATTTTCTTAAAGATCATATCAATAACTAAACCAAACAAGCTTTGGAAGAATGATAGGTGAGTAATTCTAGATTTTGAAAATAAGATCATTAGTTATTTGTGTGTTAGATAACAAATATGTTATCTGAGAAGTCCAAATTACAGGTCTGAATGAAAAATCTGGACATTTTGTTAAAACATGTTTTTTCCATGGTTAATAAAAAGAATCTCCCTTTATTACAAAAAAAAAAAAGAGGTCATTTTGTTTAAGGGGAAAGATACAGCCCTCAGAATGACATAAAATATGATTGTTCTAATACCCTTGCTGTTCTATTCAGTAATTCTTAAAAGCAAAATAAATACCATACCCTGAAGAAGGAATCAGAAGCTGGTATTTCTTCACCATTATACCTCAATTTTCAGAGTCAGATTTCCTTTGCTTATTTTCTTTTCCTAGTTCCATGAGTCTCCCGCTTTGGCTATACTATGGTCCAATCCCAGTGGAAGGAAGTGGTCCCAGGCAGTGCTCCAGAGAGAAGTTGAATTAATAAGCCTAATATTCAAGTTTCCCACTTTTGGAATATGACTTATAAATCAAAAGCAATTTTTCAAAAACAATTGTATAGTTTTTACATTTGTTTGACTGCCCTTTCGCTTGGGTGATGTTAGCTCTGAATATGCTTAAATTGCATAGCTTATTCAGAATTTGTGAGATGAAGGAGGCTTAGCACTGAATTTGAATTTCAGCAGATGGAATTATCTTTTTTACATAAGAAAGAAGTGAAGTATAAGCAAATAATATATTAGAGAAAATAAAACACTTATGTTGTAAACATCTGTTTTGTTTAATTCACAAAGGTTGGCATCTTGAACCATAGTTTAACAATCAATTTACAATGGCACAAACCAATACTGTTATTAAAAAGAAAAAAAACAAACAAAAAAATCCTCCGTTCTCTCCACATTCCTAGCTGCTTTTTCTGTTGTCTGTCCTGCCCCTTTTTGGCACCACAAGTTTCTGTGGACTTACTTGGGTTAAAATACTCCATGTAAAAGAAAAGCTTTATTAAGATGGATCATCTTACTCATCCATTTCTTTATGCAGCTTCACCTGCACCTTGACCTGCAGCAGCAGCCCAGGCTGGCACAGCGATGGGACAAACGTGGGCTCTTTCTGTAGCAGCACTGGCTTAAAGCACCTGTGAACCCCGACTCAAGCAGCAGGGCTGTCAGAAAGAAGGGAGTGAAGGGGAATGTGGTACCAGAAGCATGCTATCAATACTTCTACATGTTTTAAAGTTAAATTACTTTGGTAATTAAGACCACTTCTACACAGGCTCAGACAATTCTCTGTTTATTAATACTTTAAAATCCTGCTTTTAAAAAATACAATGATGTAACAATGTAATATGCAGTAACAACACTTCGCTAAGAACCCCATTGACACTCTAATATCAGTTATGGTCTAACTGCATTGTCATGATATAGATCTTAGTGAGATGGAAAAGACAGAACTGCATTCAGTACATTATTGTAAATATACAACTATAGTTGTAATATACAGGCAACTAACTGTTAGAATAGGTGACAGATTGTCAGTCTTAAATAATCTTCAGTAAGGATGACTAAGGCTCACATCTGCAAAAGAAACGATTGACTGCAGCAGTGAATGCATAGAAACCCTTATGTTGTTAAAAATCTGATCTCTCTAGAAAAACATGCAACCCTGAGATAAGCACTGGACTATGTGTAGAATATCTGATGAGGATTAAATGTCTCTGTAAACAAGCCACAAAAGCCAGTATCCTCAGTGAATGAACATACACTAATCAAGAAAGGGAACTGTGTCCTTTAAATTTGAGGGACAGGAAAAGATTTATTCTTATGAGTCACATTCACACAGGGGATCCCTTTATCCTTTCATGTAAAGATCCCAGAATCCTCTTCTGAACTGAGCATTTCCAATTGTCACTGGGGTCCTGTGCAAAATACAGCACCCCTGAACTCTCTGGGATACACTATTTTTCAATGGAAATGTGGCAAGAGTAAGCTGAGTGAGCCAGTTTATAAACCACTCTTCTTCCTTACAAAGTCTTTCTCCTCCTTTTTCTCCCCCTCCTAACAAAGCCTTCCCTTTACAATTACAACTCAGTGTTGAAAATACAAAGATTGAAAATTGAAAAACTTCTCAAACTTCTTGTTAATCAGGGAGTAACCCCTTGCCTTAAAGTACAGCACTCGGAAAAGAAGTTGTACTACTTCTCTTTTTCCTCTTTATCACCTCCTCAATCCCATCTTATTTGACAAATCAATTACTGAATACACACCAAGGATTTTTATTCCTCCCTCTTCACCATTCCTAACACCTGAGGGGATGATTGAAAACTACCTATCCAGTACGGATGTCCTGGCCAACAGATTATAAACTCTTATATCAAGGTATCATTACTCCTGTCCTAATTCACTCTGCATAAAGGAGTTAATGGTTCATTGAACCAGAAAGGACAAACAGACTACAAAAGAGATCATACCAATCACTTAGAAAGAAGGAGACTTTGGTTCTAGTTTCAGTTTCAAAGACCTTCATTAAACTTCAGTGAATGATATCAAGTACAGAAGCAGTCCTTAATGAAATGTCTACAAGAGGCTGCAGTGGTGGGAACTGTAACAACATTTTAAAAGAGAAGAGTTAATAATATTAATTATCATTATTACTAGTTAGAATATTAATTTTAGTGCTTTTCATTTTGTTCCTATTTAAAATACCACAGAAAAACCCCAAACATGCAGTTGTAATTTGTTAGTGATGTACAGGTTGAAATAGTGCTGAGTAAGAAGTCATGTAAAAATTATTATGATTTGTTTCTTGAATAAGATGAGCTACTGGAGGACTGAAAGTTTAGTGTTGCTGGCTTTAGCAAAGTATTTCTTAAAATTCAGATTTACAGAAATCCCAAGCAAAGAGAAAACTTATTTAAGGACACCTATGTGTGCAAAATCTACAGGAAGCTAGTTCAGCCCACACTTAGTACATGAAAAATTACCTGTCTATTTTTAAGTAGCCCTACTTATGAATTTAAACCTGTTGCCTTCTACAGTTATGATAAGTTTATTTTTAGAGCTTGGCACTATTTGACATCATTCAGACCATAGGACAGCAATAACCAATAGCAAGTGTGGTCATCCAACTTAAAAAATTCTGTGTGATATCTATAGTACAATTACTAGTGAAATCTACATTTACCCGAAGATTTAATACTACTGCATGAAAATCAGGGCAGTTGCAGAAGTATTAAATTTCTATAATTTTTATATAATAGATAATAAAGTTAGTCTTTATGTTGGCATGCTGAGATGCATAAGATTTTTATATGGGTTATAAAGTAACTAAAGCTGAATTTTTTATAACTGTTACACTGCTATATCATAACCATATATATATCTCTTTACAAAGAGAAAGACTGTTACAGCTTGTGTTTAAATCCCTTTTTAAATGCCTATTTATGTTCAAAGTCCCTTGACTCCTTTAACTTTCCAATTTTTAGTGTCATAACATTACATCTGCCCTCTTTTTTTTTTAAAGTCAGCTGATATAAAAACAGTAAGAAGAAAATGGAATTTCCAGGTTGTCCTGATCGGTATAGAAAACAGAAGAATCCTTCAAGTGTGAAATCTTCTTAACTGGATTGTTTGGCATTATTTCCCCCACATATAGAGGCACTTCAGAATATTTGTGATAGCTTGTGAAGAGCAGATCCCAGCTAACTTTTCCAGGTAAACATCAGTGAAGAACAACCATATCCATTGTTTAAAAAAATACTTTTCTTGGAACCAAGACCAGCCAACCTCTCAGAAAAATAAAACCATTATTCAGATTCATAAAAAAGCTTACATTGAACTTTGAATTTGCTTTCAAAACTCTCTTGAATGTATTGAAAACCAATCTAATACTGTATCCTACAAACATTGTCTTCATATTGTAATGTGATCTCAGTAGCAAAGATCTGTTTTCAGCATAGTGTCATCTGGTTGATTAAAAACAAAACCAGTGAATACTTGCTTTTTTTAAAGCATTTTTTCTGTATTCTGCAAATTCTAACCTTAATTTACAAATGTCTTTCTGATTAATTTTTCCATCAGACTCTCACTGAGATATGAAGTCATAGTCTCTTGGTCTTCTCACTCAACCCATTTCCACTCAAATAGCTAGAGATGAGGTTTTACTGCTTGATATTTTAATTACTAATGTTATAGAGAACATAAAATTGGATACTTTAAAAAGATAAAACATTTTAAGTGTATTTTATTTTATTGAATTAAAGTAGGAAAAACAACATCAGTACTCTACATGATATTAATTAGGCCAGCCTGTGTAGTTGCAGGTAATCTAGGTATTAGTGTGATTCCGTTCTAGTGGATTCTTCAACTGGTAATACTGAATTTCATGATAAATAGGTCAGTTAATGAAAAGGCTAAATTAAGAGCTGTGGAAAATAAACTGGGAAAATAACAATAAAAGATCTAATATTTACTATATCCTTGAATTCTCACAGAACACTTCGACTGTTTATAAGTTTTATACGTTTATAAGCTTATTCACTATCATTACATATTGCCAAATAACATACTGAACGTTTGGAAAATAATGAAAAAATCATGACAGAAAACTGATATCAAAGTTAAACCATGTAAATTAAATACTGAGAAAAGCAAGAAAAGATTTTCCTTATTTCTGTCCTGAGTGCATCAGCTATCATTAATTTCAGACCTCATAAGAAATGTGGTTATAGATCTCATTAAAAGAACCTTAACATTAAATCTGTTCAGGAATCCATTGTTAAACAATGATTACTTAGGATCTTCTGCAGAGAGCTAAGCAGTCACTCAACTCCTCTTCCTAAAATTTTGGGAAGATTCATTTCAGTGCAGAGACATGAACTCTAAGGCACCGTACTGAAAAAAATAAGCACTTGAATCACAGCCTGCTTCTGAGCAACAGTCATATGGATTTGTGAGGACTGGGTAGCATGTAGTAGATAAAGATTGGTGGAAAAATGCGATAAAAGACAGTGCAAAGAGTAAAGACAAGTGATTACAAAATATATATCAACATATAACAGTTCAAGGGTCTTTTTAGTAGACTCATAGTATTCAGAGTACTAATTATATCTTCAGTCAGAAGAAATGTATTGACAAAAGAAGATGATTTAGCAATTTCACAATAGTTTAACAAAATCTACCATATTTGTGAGTACATTGCTGAAACTTCTTTAAGAGTACTATTCTTAAAGACAGTTTCTCAGATAACCTGATACTCATTCTTTTCCAAGGTGTCTGTAGATCCTTGAGCTTATATACATATACTCTATCTCTTAAACATCAGATTCAACTATAGTTTGAGACATCAGACAACAGAAACTGTAACAGTCAATACATCTCAAAATCCACAAAATTAAAAGAAGTCCTAAGGAATGAAGTGAAGGGGTTCAGATATACCTGATTATTTACTTTTGCGTCATCTTGGACAAGTATTTGAAAGTTGTTAATGCATATACATTTAAATACATAAATAATAGTATTTTACTACTACTGTTCTTTGAGAGAAAGGGCTTAAAATATAGATGAACTGACTGCCTACTTCTCTGATGTTCAACTTTGAATTTAATCGTTCAAAATACATATTGAAAAGATATTTTGTTTTCACATTCAGAGGGTTTGTTTTCAACAGGTGTGGAGTTAAGTAGTTTGGTTTGTGTACCTATTAGTTACCCACTCACTATGTTGGATTTTTTTGAGAGATGTTGCATGTGTCTTAGAGTTAACTGAGAAAACTGGTTAATTGCATACGGACACATTATCAGATGTTAATAACAGGGAGCTCATTTCATGATAAGAAGTCAAATATCCTTTCTGAAGTTAAGATAAAGTATGTTATATTCTTTTTATTGTTGCTTATTATTACAAAGCTGGACACTTATGCATTATCTTTACTCCAGTGTAAAAGCTGAGCCTCTAGGCTTTTTAGTTACATCTATTTTTGGTCGCAGCATTCTGTCTTTCAATCATATAAATTTTCAGTGTAATTTTTTATAATTATTCTCTGTAAATAATGGTCATGTCAAATAGCCATAAAAGCATATCTCTTTTAATCATAATCCAAATAAGAACACTAGAAGGTAACAAAGAGGAGCAATATATAAATAGCTTTCTGAATAATAAAACCTAAATTTGTTATGAATTCTGTCCATAATTGCCCTATCTCAGGCTTAAATTGGCAATGTGAACATGAATAATTCACAGCAAGGCCAGAGCTGTGTACTTTTTAACACCCTTCTTCAATGTGTATTAGATCACATTTGTGTTTGCTTTTCCTTTCATTCCTACACATAATACCTTCTCAATAATGGCTTGCTAATATTTTGTTTCTAGACTTAGAACAAACCTTTGTACATGAAATAGCTATTTATCACAAAGGGAATGCTGCACATTATTAGAAAACAGCAATGTAATATGTAATAATTTCACATCATTAATATTTTGCAGTTTTCCTTGACAAGTAGTTAGGATTAACTTTGCTCTTGGAAAATTAATTGTATTTCTTTGATCATTACACTATTCTTTTATAACCTTTTATAATTTACACCTTTTTGATGGGGTTTGAAATTGCATATTACTTATATGATGGGTACTTCACCTCTCACTGGGGAGGGAAAGCAGAATCATGAATATAGTTGTGCAAAAAGCAGCAGTTTTGTAGCAACTTGGATTTAGTACCAGGGAAATGATAAAGACAGTTTTATTTCATGGAACAACACAATACTTTCAAGCAGCAGATCTCTTCATGCATTTTTTCATTCTTTTTCTTTAGCCAGATTGTTGGTTCAAGTCACTGAACTGAACTGACTGCAAAAGTTCATGTCAGGCATAAATCATATAAATACTGCTTAGAAATGTAGACGCCAAAAGCCTGTTTGTAAGGACAGTATTATCTTTTTATCTAAATTTATCTCCAGGGAAATTTGTTCAAACATATTTGTAGTAATGAGATCCACAGAACATGCATGTACTGTATGTATCCCACATAAATATCCCAGTTTTCACACCTTTTTTTTAATGCATTACATTTTACCTGACAGTTGTTTAGGAATCAGATGGCTGGAAAGGAAGAAGCCAGCTAGTCTGTTACCTTGATCTTAACTAATGCATTTCTAAAATGTACTTGTAATCTTACCTGTAATCTATTTCTTCTCAGCTGTGGCAACAGAGAGTTCACAGCCTGTTGGAAAACATATTCTAGTACTTCGCTACCTTTATGGTGCTTTTCTACCTGAGCGGCATTGAATCTTCCTTGTTGCAAATAAAGGATATTACTACCTATCTTATCCTCTTATCCACCATGGACATAGATCACTCCATCCTCTTTACAACTGCCTTTTTCACATTTCAAGTTGTGAAGTTACCAGCCCTCCCTCAATCTTCACTTTTTTTAAAGTTACGACTACAAATCATATAATATATTTCAGAATTCATGATTTTTAGATCTAAAATTACTTTCCCTCCTCCTGCTAGACTCTGATTTTTTCTGGAACTGTGGTACCTGGAATACAATACCATAGTCTAAATAGGTCCGTATCAATGCCAGAAAAGATTACTTCATGTGTCTATGTGCCTGTAACATAGTATTTGTTTTTCAGTATACACATCAATACATCGGCACTGACTCAGGCAAAATCACAGCACCTTCTTTGAAGAAACTACTACGGAACTAATTTTTGTGGTCTATGATAGCATTAATCCTGCTTTTTTGAGATTATTTCTCAAATGTCTAATAATTTCAAATTCTAATTTTGTTCTTCAGTGTGCTTTCAATACAGGTGTCAGCTGTACATTTAAGATGCAAACTTTCTATTTCAAGGACAAGGGGTAATGGTTTGAAACTAAAATAGGGTAGATTTAGACTGGATAAAAGGAAGAAATTTTTCACAATGAGGGTGGTGAAACACTGGAATAGGTTGCCCTCTGGGGAAGTGGTAGATGCCCCATCCCTGGAAACATTCAAGGTCAGGTTGGACGGGGCTCTGAGCAACCTGATGTAGTTGAAGGTGTCCCTGCTTATTGCAGGGGGGTTGGACTAAATGACCTTTAAAGGTCCCTTCCAAGTCAAACTATTTAATGATTCTATCATTCTAAGAGTGTTATAAAATTGTTTGGAAAGGTGGGATTTTTCACATGGAATGTAAAATTAATGAACCATTCATAAATAAGCAAGTGTCTTCAGGACATGTATTAAGGAGCTACTTCTGCTTTTCTTGGGAAGCTGAAGGCACTTAACCTTCAGTGCTACGTGTCTTTTGAGGTATGCACCAACAGTCAACACTCCTGCCCCTTTCCATGACTGCTTACTGACAATTTAGTATCACCCACCCATCCCTCCACATGCAGCCCTCCTTAGAGCTCTGCAGCAGGATTCACTGCCTGCTAGATCTCTGCTCCTCTTTCTATAGGCCATTAACTCCAAGCAGCATGCTCCAGTCAGCAATGTATTCCTTGTTAATTACTTTAGTCAATACATGAATGAAAACACACTCCTTCTTGCTGAGACAGTTTCAGAATCTTTATCTCCTTAGAATACCTTGTAAAATCTGTTCCAGAACTGTAGATCCTCACTTTGGCAACTTTCATCATCAGTAATTTGAAGGCTTAAAGAACTAAAATATTTATTTGCTTCAATTTTGGTGACAGATAAGCATCTCTTTGATGGGCAGATCAAAAGTTCTACAGAAAACATTCATCAGTTCCACTTAATTTTAGCCTGAATCAAGTAGGTTTAATTACCAGTATAACAACTGAGTATGCGAGCAGAAGTACCATTTATAATGTCAGGAAAGAATGTAAGTCTTGTTACTTTAAGAAAGTAAATTTAATTATATCCCATAAATTAGCAGACTATACCAGAAGTTTTAGTTACGTTTTATAGAAGTTACAGCTACTTCAGGAAAACATTTGATTATTTTTCCCACAGCCTTCTCCTAGACAAACTGACAAGATACAGACTGGATTGGTGGTCTGTGAGGTGAACAGGAAATTGCCTAAGAGCTCACACTCAGGGATTGGTGATCAATGGTTGCTACTCAGGCTGGCAACCCTAGGGTCCTTCAGGGATCAATATTGGGCTCCACGATGTTCAACATCTTCATAAATGATCTAGACGATGGGATTGAATGCACCTTCACCAAATTTGCTGATGATATTAAACTGAGTAGTGAGGTGGACATTTCAGAAGGGAGAGAGATCTTACAGAGAGACCTGGGCAGGCTGGGAGAGTGGGCTAGCAAAAATAGTATGAAGTTTAACAAAGACAAGTGGAAGTCCTGCACTGGGGTCAACATAACCAAACAGCCCAGTATAGGCTAAGACCTGTGTGGCTGGGGAGCAGACTTGCTGAAAGGGACCTGGGGATCCTGGCAGACAACAAGCTGAACATGAGTCAGCAGTGCACCACTGAAGCAACAAGGGAAAATTGGATGCTGGGCTGTGTCCATGGGGCTGTTACTGGCGGAGACAGAGGTGTGATCATCCCACTCTGCTCAGCACCTGTCAGCTCATGCCTGGAGTACTGTATCTAGTTCTGATCCCCACAATTCAAAAAAGACAAGGACAGACTGGAGATGGTCCAAAGGAGGGGCATGAAGATGATCAAAGTGTTGGAGAACTTGACCTTTGTGGAAAGACGGAAGGTGTTAAGTCTTTTCTCCCTGGAGAAAAGAAGTATTAAGGGGACATCTTCACAGCATTCCAGTACTTCAAGGTTGGCTTCAAAGAGGATGGAGGCTCTCTCTTCCCAAAGAACTACATGAGGAAGACAAGGAGCAATGGGTACAAGTTGCAACAGGAAAGGTTTCATCACAATCTAAGAAATTTTTTACAGTGAGAACAATCATTCACTGGAACAACCTCCCCAGGGATGTGGTAGAGTCCCTATCACTAGAGGTTTTAAAGATGTTTTCAAGGTTTTCCTGCCTTACTGGAGGGGATGCAATACCAGACCTGTTGGTCACCAATGCAAGTGAGCTAATCCGTGACATCAAGATCGGAGGCAACCTGGGCTGCGCTGATCAAGCATTGGTGGAGTTTGAGGTCCTGACGAATATGGGGCAGGTGAAGAGCAAAGTCAGGAACCTAAATTTTAGGAAAGCAAACTTCTAGCTCTTCAGGGAGTTAGTCAATAGGACCCCCTGGGAAACTGCCTTCAGGGACAAGGGAACAGAACAGAGCTGTCAAACCTTTAAGGATGCTTTCCATAGAGCGCAAGAGCTCTTGATCCCCAGGTATAACAAATCAGGAAAGGAAGACAAGACACTGGCTTGGATGAGTTGAGCCTTGCTGGTCAAACTAGAGGGCAAGAAGGAAATGCACAGGCAGTGGAAGCAGGAACAGGTATCCTGGGAGGATTCAACAAATAAGGAGGGGTTTTGCAGGTATGAAGGAAGAAAAGGAAGGTAAAAGAAAGCGTATCCCCTTTGATGGGCAAGACTGGCAAAACTGCCAACAGTAGATGAGGAGAAGGCTGATGTACTGAATGACTTCTCTGCCTCAGGCTTCACTGGCAATCTCTCTTCCCACATCTCTAGAAAGGATGAGCTGTAAGACATGAACTGGAGGAATGAAGTCCCTCTCACTGTAAGAGAAGATCAGGATCAAGACCACCTGAGGAACCTGAACATACACAAGTCTATGGGACCTGATGAGGTATATCCCAGAGTCCTGAGGACATTGGCTGATGTAGTTGCCAAGTCACTCTCCATGATATTTGAAAAATCCTGGCAGTCAGGTGAAGTCCCTGGAGACTGGAAAAGGGAAACATTGCACCCATTTCTAAAACGGGTAGTAAGGAAGACCCTGAGAACTACTGACCCATCAGCCTCACCTCTGTGCCTGGGAAGATCATGGAGCAGATCCTCCTAGAAGCTATGCTAAGGCACATGGAAGACAGGGAGGTGATTCGAGACAGCCAGCACAGTTTAACCAAGGACAAGTCCTGCCTGACCAACCTCGTGGCCTTGTATGATGGAGTGTCCACATCAGTGGACAAGGGAAGAGCTATGGATGTCATCTATCTGGACTTCTGTAAGGCCTTTGACATGGTTCTTCAAAACATCCTTCTCTCTCAATTGGAGAAATATGGATGTGGTGGGTGGACTGTTGGGTGGATGAGGAATTGGTTGGATGGTCACACCCAGAGGGTAGTGGTCAATAGCTCAATGTCCAGATGGAGGCTGGGGATGAGCGGTGTCCCTCAGGGGCCTGTACTGGGACCAGTACTCTTTACTGTCTTCATCAGTGACATAGACAACAGGATCAAGTGCACCCTCAGCCAGTTTGCAGATGACACCAAGCTGAGTGGTGCGGTCAACACACCTGGGGGACAGGATGCCATCCAGAGGGACCTGGACAAGCCCAAGGAATGGGTCAGTGTGAACCTCATGAGGTTCAACAAGGCCAAGTGCAGGGTCCTGCACCTGGGCCAGGGCAACCCCCAGTATCAGTACAGGCTGGGGATAGAAGGGATTGAGAGCAGCCCTGCCGAGAAGGACTTGGGGGTATTGGTGGATGAAAAGCTCGACATGAGCCGACAATGTGCACTTGTAGGCCAGAAGGCAAACCGTACCTTGGGCTGCATCCAAAGAAGCGTGGCCAGCAGGTCAAGGGAGGTGATTCTGCCCCTCTACTCTGCTCTGGTGAGTCCCCACCTGGAGTCCTGCGTCCAGCTCTGGAGCCCTCAGCACAGGAAAGACAGGGATTTGTTGGAGCAGGCCCAGAGTAGGGCCACAAGAATGATCAGAGGGATGGAACACGTCTGCTATGAGGACAGACTGAGAGAGTTGGGGTTGTTCATCCTGGAGAAGAGAAGGATCCGGGGAGACCAAACTGCAGCCTGCACGTACTTAAAGGGGACTTATAAGAAAGATGGGAACTGTCTTTCAGCAGGGCCTGTAGCAATAGGACAAGGGGTAATGGTTTTAATCTGAAAGATGGTAGATTTGATTAGACATAAGTAAGAATTTTTTTACAATGAGGACGGTGAAACACTGGCACAGGTTGCCCAGAGAGGTGGCAGATGCCCCATCCCTGGGAACATTCAAGATCAGGTCCGACAGGGCTCAGAGCAACCTGATCTAGTTGAAGATGTTCCTGCTCATTGCAGGGGGGTTGGACTAGATGACCTTTAAGGTCCCTTCCAACCCAAAATATTCTATGAGTCTATGACTATGTGACTGGACAGTGTACTAGATAATCTCATCTAGGCTCTGTTTCCCATGAAATGTTGGACCAGAGGAGTTTTTGATATCTATTCCAACCTGGCCTGTTATATGATTCTATGAGATTATGTGCAGAATTAGGAGTGTTCGAAAACATATGGAATTTGTTATGGTATCAGTATATAAGAAGTGATTGCTCAATGATAGAAGGATAATATTTTTCTTAAGAGGATAGCTAAGGAATGAAAGAACAACCTGTAGTTGATATAAATGCTTAGTTTCCAGCAGCTATGCCTTTCTTATTTATAATTGTGACAGGTCAGTCTAAAACATAGCATAGTTTTGACACCTGCAATTGTACAGTTTATTATTGCAATTTATTAATAAGATATTTAATTTCCTCTCCCCACCCAAACATATTCCCATTTCCCTTCCTGTCTATGGCCTAAGAAATAAATTATTTTACCTGAACTAACCATACGAGTCTAAGTTTTGAGTACGTATTGAAGAGATACTGTATGCTAACTCTTAATTTTAATTCTTTTCTCTTTTAATCAGATATCCAGATTACATTTTCTGACCTTGAATCATGCAAACCAGTGTTTTGAAGTCTCTCGAGCAGGAACTTCTTTTGACTTTCCCTTGACTTTTTTCCTTTCTTCAAAATAAACTGCAAATATTGTCTTCATAACTTCTGGATACTATCCAAAACTGTCTGTGTTGATTTAAAATGTACTTGAGGAGGACCTTTCAGCCTTGTGACTCTATATTCCCTTTAAAAATAATACCTGTCTTATTTATAGTTCCATATTATCAAATGCAGGTTGTATTTTGTGCAACTCTGAAGTCTTCATAGAAAATCACTTCCTTACATTTATTTCCCCCAAAAAAACCCAAACTATTTAGAAATCTGTACAACTGGCATGTATGAAAGATTTTAGAAACCTGTCATATAAAAATAAGAAGCATCGTTTCTCATCCAATTTGTTTCAACTGAACACAATGAAATATGCCACGATACTGAAACCTCCCTTCACAGAAAAAAACATCACAGACAGCAGTACAGGAAAAAATCTTCTCACCAATATGTAGGTACATTTCTTTCTTACTTTATATACTTACAGTTCGTGTCCAGAGGATGTTCTAAAGCAATGACATTTTCAGTCATAACCAACCTCAGTCAAACTGAATAAAATAAGTGGTATGGAAACAAGACATCTTAGGCCAACTGTATACCAGAGAAATTGTAATATTGTAAGCGATGTCCATAGTCAGTTACATAACTTAGTTAGAAAATAACACTTAAAACAAAAAGAAAGAAATGCAAACAATATTTTGAAATTCACTTGTGAGGTTTAGCATCATACAGCCTCCACAATATTAATGAACTAAACTCCAGTTTTGCAAAAATTAAGTATGTATGCACCTTCTCAACATGTGAATAATCCCAATGGACCTCAATTTGGGTTTAGAGAACTGGTGTTTGACCATGGGCCGCACCTGTTTCATATTACTTCTAGGAAAGCTTCCAGCTTGATGATGTCACAGTTTTGCTGAGAATCTTCTTTAAAAAACAGTAATCACTTACCTGACTTTATTTGCTCACGTTTTCTTTCCAGAGATAGGAAAGAAACAGTCTATATTTTCTATGTCAAAACACAAGTGCATTTTTAAAGAAATAGATCATAATTTTTTTTCTAAATACATTTTTACCTTTTCTTGATAATTTTTGCCAATATTCAATCAAGTCTATAATACGAGTAAACATTAAGCAAGGACAGAATTTCTGTAAGCAAGCACTCCTTTCCTCAAAAAAGCAAGCAAACAGAAAGAAAAACCCCAAACAGATGAATAATGAGCCTTGAAAGAAAATACAGATATTCAAGAAATACTTTTTTCTTCTCTGGGTATTAGCCTATGCAGCCAATTTTTGTGCGATATAAACCAGAAGAAATTACAATAGTTTGTGTAATAGTTGATTTAGGGCTAGAGGTGGCTAACCTGGATCAATTCTTCATGCAAAGGCTGACTCTCTGAGCTATGGGTGGTTTATTTCCAGTTATTCTATTTCACACTGAAAGTGAACCAGACACATAGGCATACAAACTATTTCCAGCGATGGGGGAGAGTCTGAATTCACAGAATAGCAGATAAAGAAATGAGTGCTTCATTTAAGAAAGTGACCGCAATTGAAGCTAATAAAGTATTACAGTTCTAATTGTACTTCTCTTTCAAAGCATATGATAATCTGAGTGAACAGCTCTGTAACGACAAATCCTTAGAGCTTATCTCAATGAGTCCATAATATCATATAATGTCAATATCTTCCATTTCTGATTCTGTTAAAGCAAATAAAAGCAAAAAATGAGCAGTGATTAAAGTTTAATTAGTTAGAAGCCAACAACCAAATTTTATTTTAGCAAAAATTGTTAAGTTTTTCACTTTCCATGTCATACTTATGCCCTTGTCTTTTTCCTTTTTGTTCTTCCCATTTGCTTTAACTTTTTATCCCAAAGCAAGACTCTCATCTGTTCTTCCTTTTCCTTTTTTCCCCTATAATTTTCAGATTATGTTAATATTTTTTAATATTATACTTTTTCTTTTTTCTTGTAGGACCACCTTGTTAAAAGTTATGTTCCAATCAACACTTGCATCTAAGAGATAATGAAATAATGACAAAATTATCCGGAAAAAGTTATCAAGGAATAAGTCTCTCATTTGCTTCCATTAGGGAAAAGTTCTTCAGAGCTCATTAAAGCAGAGTTAAATTGATGAAAAGATAGTATGTGATAAACTTTAGCCATAGAGATTATTTCACATCTTTTATTCACAGACTAACAGAGAGACCTCATGGAAATCCCATGCAACAAGAAGGTAGATACCCCATTTTCCAGATTCCGCTTTGCGTTAGTGACTCACTACTTCTAAGAACACCAAGGCCTAATTAGTCTTCCCCGATTTTACATCTGCCAATGTATCATGTCCAACCGGATTCATCCAAAGGGAGAGTCATCTTTCTTCTCTCTCCTGGTCCTTTCAGTACTTAAAAATATTGTTACAAGTCACTGAACATAGCAGAATATGATATGCTGGTCCTGGGAACTACACCAGCAATTTTAAGTCTCAGTAAGCATATTTCTAAAAAGCCATTGCATGTATGTTTGCATGATTTGGGATATTTTTTCTAAAATGTCACTTCACAGTTATTAACAATTGTTTTAAACTGGTTTGACTTATAAAAACACCCCAAAACATAAAACCAAAACAACTTCAACTGAAAGTTGCACACATGTATTATAAAAATTTGGGAAGTGAAAGCCCTTTTGACACCTGTTTAAAACTTATTTCAGTCACGAACATGTTTTCAATATAGTTTCCACTAGTCAATATTATTTATCAATGAATCATAGCATCACAAAATGTTGTTTAGAAGGGATCTTTGTGGTCATCTAGCTCAACTTCACACACAAAGCATGACGGTGACCTGCACTAGATAGGTCATCTTTGTGTTTTTCTAGCAAAGACCTCCACTTCCAAGGGTGGAGGATCCATGACTTCTGTGGGCAACCTATTCAGCACTACACTGCCCTTCCAGTTATACGTTTTTTTCCTAAGATCCATCTTGAAGTTTTCAAGACACAGCTCGTGGTGCCTCCCCCCCTCATTACATCTGAGTCTAATGAGAAGAGTTTGGCTCCATCATCTTTGCAATTCTCCTTCAAAGGACTGTAAGGCTGTTTGTCAGAGGAAACAAGTCCAGACCCCTTCACCACTTCTCAAGGCTGATGTCTTCTACACCCTGACCATACTGTAGTCCTCAGCCGGACCCTCTTGAACAAGATGTGCCCAGTTGTATGCAGCATCCCCAGTGCAGCCTCACTAGTCCTGCACAGAGTGGGGAGAATAACTTCCCTCAAATTTTGTACTGTTGGAATTGCAGCAACATTTTTGATCTATGTATATAGAATATAGAATTTTTAACTAATTCTATAGAAATACAGAATTTGTAACAAATACATGCAGTAAATCTGACAGAAAAATTCAAATCAGATCAGACTGAATGAGAAGTAAGATAGTTGAAGCAGAAACCAGGTCCTCTTCAGGAGGAGGTGTTGCTTTGGTCCAATGAGGAATTATGACCTTACCTACTAGGTAGGCTTATCCACTAAGGAAACTACAGTGTATGCCATGAATACTGCCATGAATACTAAGTAATTAAGAAGACACAACCAAAACCCAGATTCACATGTATGAATTCAGCAGCAAATATTAATGTTACCATAAAAATAAAGATAAAATGATTCCATTCAGCATTTTATTAAATTCTTCTTAGCTTTTTACGAGCATTTCATAATGAATTCATAGTGAATCAGTATTTGTAAACATTAATTTAATTGTTAAAATAGGAAGAAAATCAAACGTAACTTCAAACATATTTGTCACATGAAGATAATAATTTACAAGAAATGAGAATCATAAAATGAATGCAATTTCAATTATACAAATAGTCATTTTCTGATTTTTTAATGCATTATCTAAAATGTGTGTGAGAGAGTGTGCAGCAAATCCAGTCAAAGAGCAACAACAAAAAGTCTGGAAGAATCATTAGATTTTCAAAGTAAGTCCCAGAAACTCATTTTCAAAAGAAAGCAAAGTATCCTCTTTACTCATGTCTGTCTTTTGTCTCATGCTACATGAACTCCTCAACATATTTTGTTGTTGTTTTAAAGTAATAATTTCATTTAGTTAGTCTTTGCTACATATAAGCAACAGTTACAAATCAGTATAACTTTCATCCACTGTACTTAAATTTAATACTAAAATGTTACCTCCAGAGAGACTATAAAGGTAAGGCTTCCTGAAGTTACAAATGCGTGCTGCCCTGAACCAGAGGATGAATAGGTTATGACAATGGAAAACTACTACTTTAATGAAGAAATTAACTACTTATATTTTACACTAGAATGATCTACAGGAGAAATGAGAAAAAATTGTTAGCTTTGGCAGATTTACATCAGAATATTAATAACCATCTTCATAATGGTTTCTCTCTAGATTTTGGAAAAATTTCCAGGCACACCAGTTTCTGTCTTAATTCAATTGATCCTCTTTGGAAAAAGAAGAAAATAAGCAAGCAAATTCAAACCAGTAGTACCATAAGAATGATAAAAGTAGACTGAACATTGTAGGCAGTAGCAGTCCATTGCAACAATATAACTTCCCATAGTCGTGTTTTTTTCTCAGTATGTAAAAAAAAGGTAAGTATGGGTAAGTATGGGTAAGGTAGGTAATTGTGTATGAACAGTGGTATCTTACTCATCCATGACATATTGCCTCTTTCATGTTTTTTCTATTTGTTTAGATGTCTAATGTTGATAGATATGAATTTATGTTTTCTTGCAGCTGACAAAATCTTTTCTAAATTTTAGGAGTGATGGGGCAGGTGAACTTGAGTTACTTGAAGTTATGCCTCTGAAGGTTTCTATTAATCTATAATTTTGGAAACTGTACTTTAATTAAAAGTCATTTTCATTTATTTTATGAAGTAATACTTCATACAGTAACAATTATTGGAATTTCAGAATATTGTAAGAACGTGCATAGCAATCTAGAAAATCAAACTTTGCATTTTGGGCACACAGTTAAGAAAATGTGCTATCAACAGTTATGAACTCATCTTCATTATTGTGTATTATCAGAAGAGAAATGTATGGTTGTCTTTATCTTAATCATTTCTATGCACATAAATAATACATTGTCAACGTTATTTTATTTAACCATTCTTGACAGTTGGCAGCCTTCATTGCAATATATTACCGAGTGCATTATACAAGCTGGATATTAATTTGCATCACGAATGGAATTCAGTCTCTAACTCTTAAGCAGAGAAGTGTGTCCCATAGAAAACTCATGTTAGTTTGGGATGTTCTGAGTTGGTGGCTAGTTTAGAGGATGCAAAGTAAATACATACAAACAATATGCATGTCCATGGTTTTGAGTTGTGTATTTTTAGATAAAAAACAATTTTTGCTTCAAAATGAAATCTTTTTTGTTACAGCTATTTATTATGTTAATACTATACTGTACCTGAACTTGATTCACAGAGATAGAGAATCAGAGAATGGTTGTTGTAAGGGACCTTTGGAGGTCATCTGATCCAACTCCTCTGCTCAAACATGGCCACTTGCACCCTCTCTTCAGGTATTTATACACATTAATACGATCCCCCTGAGCTTTCTCTTCTCTAAGCTAAACAGTCCCATCTGCCTCAGCTTTTCTTTACATGCTGCAGTCCCTTAATCATCTTTGTGGCCTTTGTTAGACTCTTTCCAGTATGTCCATGACTCTCTTGCAACGGGGAACCCAGAACTGGACACTCTGATTTTACTCTAAAATCATGCATTTTGTGAGAGATATTTTTTTCCTTTTTGGAATGCTGCATCCAGACACTTCCAAAGCCCTTTTTACTTCTAGTCCAAAGTCACAAAAAAACATTAATGCCATCTGAAACAAATGACTTGAGACTTTCATGCTTTAATTTATGCACATATATAATATTAATAATTACTTTATAAATCTTCTTATCTATCTGAATTTTCCCATTCAAAATGGAAACTGCTCACATGATTTCCCGTCACAAAAGACAATGCTACTACTATGTTACAACTCTACCTTCATTTCAATTCTGCTACTGCAGGTTATTAATTTTATGAAAATTTAATTTAAATTTTTCGAGTGGGCCTACTGATAGCATATTTGCTACTGCATATTTAGTGACACACTTCTTAGTTTTTCTGCACTGACCTTGTCTTCAGTGTTTCTTCACTGAAGTCAACATAAAAATGGATCTAGCCAAAATGCAAAGAAAAACTTTGTGAGTTTAACCTCAAAGTTTTTATTTATATATTTATTTTAAGAAATTCATAAAATGAATATGATGTGTTTAAGCTGCAAGGCAGTGGAGGAAAAAAAATATATTTCTATGGGATCTGGCAGGAAATGAAATGTTTTCATTTTTATAAACAATGTGGTTTTAAAGTAAACTCTTTGCTTAGAAAATACATGAGGCCATATGTGTGGTCCATGACTATGACATGCAAAATCTCATTTAAAGTGACTGGTTTACTACCAGTATTATCTCAAATAATGCTAGCAAGCTGCTTGTTTTTCTTTCCAGGTGTTTTCCCTTTTGCTATAGACAGCAGGGAACTGCCTAGCATCCTTTTACACCCATGAGAACTGTGGCTACTGTTATGAAAGACCATCCATACTTTTTGTTTTGTTTTGTTTTGTTTTGTTTTTTAATAAATAGTTTGTAAGTAACAAGTCTCAACATTTATGGGTATCTAGACCAGAGTGAGAAAAGTTGCTTTTGGAGGACTTTTGGATTTTTTCTCACTCACACCACTCACTGTTCATTTAAAGCAGTCTGAGAGTCACTTCACAATTTCACACAGTTCTGCAGAGCTGTAGGGTGATTTTTAAAATTTTGGTGATAGTTTTCAGGAAAAACTAAAAGAAATGATCATATGTCTATAGAACATATTTAACAAATTGAGACAACCATCTCAAACACTGCAGATGCTCAAAACATTTCAGCTGAAAATTCCATATGCTTCGTAGTTCAAAAATAGAAATCAGAGAAAATAGTTCAAAAGGAACATTGTCATGAGTTTGTTTGATATTCAGTGCTTTCAATTTTGAAACCAGTTGCCCAATTCCTTTGAGATAAACCCATTCAATTTCCAAGGTATGTGCCCTGGGATGCTCAATCCTGTTTGTTCCCTATCTATGTATGTTTCTGAACTGAAGGAATATTTATGCTCTACCCCAGAAAATACTTTATAATTAACTGAGAGCACTCTTACACCTTTCTCCTGACACTACCAATAAGTAGGTTTTTTACCAATAAGTTTTTTTCCCCTGAATCAAGTTGATGTTGCCATCTGGCACACTTCGCCCTGTGTACTGATCATGAAATTTTGGTGAGTTTTCATCATCAGCATAGGTCGAGAAAGTTAAAAGTAATAGAAATTGAAAAGCACCCTGTGTACTAATCATGAAATTTTGGTGAGTTTTCGTCATCAGCATAGGTAGAGAAAGTTAAAAGTAATAGAAATTGAAAAGCAAGAAGCTCTAGAGCATTTATTTAAACCCAGAACAGAATTAAAAAAAAATTCTGTTTTCATAGGTTTATTTCAAGATAGCATTTGAGAATTCTATTATCTTTAAGCATACTTAAAGTTAAGATAAAGCGTAGGCAAGCCAGGATACTCTCCATTATTGAAATCATGAACATTAACATGCAAGTCATGTGAGTAACCATTTAGTCCTGTATGTAGATTTTTTGCAGTAACAGCTAACATTATGGCAGAGACAGACATTTTCCTTGTATTCTTCTATCTTTTATAATTAAAACAAAACAAATTTTCAACTCCATTTTACTGTAAAATCCTAAAAATTCTGGAGATCTAAAACATGATATTGCAAAGGACTATAGTTCAAACTGCAACTATCTTTTGCTCAGATGGCATGGAGTGGAATGAGGTTGTTCCAGTTTCAGTCTGAAACTGCATGCGTTATCACCTTTCACACTTTGGAGATTTGTCAAGAACCCTAGGAAAAGGAGATGGAAATTATTACCTAGCACTCTTGATATTTCAAATGTCAGGAGAAATAAGAAAAGTTTGAATGCATTTTTATGACTTGCTAGTGCACTTCAACACTCTTCCAGACATTACAGCTTAAGTGAATAGTTTAAATCACTTTGCCAATGCTTCTCAAGCTTTGTAGGTAAAGGTAAATGTCAGAGGAATGGGGTTGTTTCAGTTTGTTTCAGTCTGAAACTGCATGCGTTATCCCCTTTCACACTTTGGAGATTTGTCAAGAACCCAGGTTGTTCCAGTTTCAGTCTGAAACTGCATGCGTTATCACCTTTCACACTTTGGAGATTTGTCAAGAACCCTAGGAAAAGGAGATGGAAATTATTACCTAGCACTCTTGATATTTCAAATGTCAGGAGAAATAAGAAAAGTTTGAATGCATTTTTATGACTTGCTAGTGCACTTCAACACTCTTCCAGACATTACAGCTTAAGTGAATAGTTTAAATCACTTTGCCAATGCTTCTCAAGCTTTGTAGGTAAAGGTAAATGTCAGAGACACTAAGATCTCAATTTTCTTCTCCCACTAATTGAAATTGAGTTAGTATTAATTAACAAAATTACAGTGAAATTATAAATTATTTGCTACTTTCTAGTTATGCCTTAGAAAGATTGCTTCCTATCTTACAGAAAGTGAAACCATTATTTTTTATTTGTGTTTATATCTCCTGGGCATCTACAAAACCAAAAACTTACAAAGAGTACATTACTTCTAAAAACATATACTCTGGGAACTGCCCCTGAGATTTTTCAATGTGAGTTTGTGGTTTCTAATATGACTTTTCAAACCCAATATGAAACCTTTTTTCACTTAATTTGTAAACTATCAGAGTATTCCAAGAGAAAGTTTAAGAAAGAAATCCTACTGTTATTAAAAAAGTTTGACTTTGAAAAATGCTGCTGTTTGTGAAACCTGTTAGAAAATGTGTGTTTATATATAGACAAGGACTATTCAAAGATTAGATACATTACTCAAAAATGTCCTTGAGTTGTCATTTAAGGGATTCAACTCCCAAATATATTCACTTCCCGCTCCCATTTAATTCAATGGGGAAAAAAAGAAGAAAGCTTTCCATAGGTCTTTGATGGAAACAATATTAAGTCAATGCAGTTCTTTCCAAAATTTTAAATAAATATTTTGAATGATGTGAAAGGACTATGCAGTTTTTAGTTATAGCATAGTGACTACTATAGGCAAATAGACTCTGAAAAAAAAATCACAACAGTCCAGTCAAACAAAAGTAAAGTTGTTGGTTTTGTTACATTATCAAAAATAGGCAAGGATATTAACTAATCTCTGGCATTTACATCCCTTCATTACTCCTCACCATAATTCAAAAAATGTTCTCCCACAGGTCTTGAAACAACAGAAGCTATATATGAGTGAATTGTGTTGTTGATCCCACCTTACTGATTTTAGTTTTGTGTCAAACGTCTCAGAATTGAGATCTGCATTTATTTCCATTCTTGAGTCACAGCCTGAAAACCATTTTGTTTGCTAAATTTGTTTCCCTCAAAAATTGTGAAAGCTACAGTTATACTCTCATTAATAGTAACATGAATCTGTAACTAGTATTTTTATGCATTTTAGAGTTATCTTACCTTGTGTTCTTAATATATTCTGTGAATTTAGAATTGTCAATAATGAACTTATGATTAAAATTGAAGAAATAATATAAATACACATAACTGCCATCAAAAAGTGGCTTTATAGCAATCTTATCCAGGATTTTATAATCACCTCAGGACAGAGGATCTTCATGAGAAACAGTGATTTCTAATTTAACAAAAACATGACTCTTGCCTCTTACCTTTACCAAAGAGTAAAACATACCCCTAACCATGGAGTAGCAGAATGTGATCATTCACTCCTGAGCTTTTCTGAATGTTCCACAAAGGTAACTGAGGGTCTGGCCTTGAGCATGGAAGAATCTGGGCTATAAGAAGGGGCCAATTATTTGAAACTTTTGAAAGGTTTTTAACTTCTTGAAATAGTAATGCCAGTTTATGCCTAATCATTTATGCCCAAGTTAGCAAATTTAATAAACAGTAAGCACACAGTGAAATCATACAATGAGGTTTGTTTTGCCAGAAGGGCAGCAATAAACTGTCAGAGAGAAAATATATTCCCAAAGATGGACATACCAGTGAGACCTAGAGAACTGCAGATCAATAGGGTAACTGCTTTGGACATTTGAGGTATTGCTGGATAATTCTCATTCTTTACTTCTGCTAAATAAGACTCTTCTTTGACAGATGAGCTTTACTGTGTTGTCTCTTGAAACAGAGAAGTCACACTTGGACATCTTGTTTGGGTATGTCTCCTTAGAAACAAATAGAGAAATATAAAACTGACACAATAAAAAAAATACTACTAGCTTAACACAAAATAAACTGACTCTTTTTTCTTCTGACTGTCAAGAATGGAAAGATTAGTACATAAAACCTTGTGTTGGAAGAAAAGACATCAAAATCAGTACACATTTTTTTCTGATCAGCAACTCAGTTCTTATATATACAGTATAGCTGACATTTTTTTAAAATGCAGTTTGCTGAACAGGATCTATTCCCAACCAACTTTCTTGTTAAATTCCATTTAGTTAGCTTATCCTGCAATTTGCAGAAAGGAAAAATAAACTAAAGAAATAAGAAAGAGGGTTTATAGTAATCATAATTTTTTTTT
>NW_010556802.1:0-17134 GCF_000687285.1 Phaethon lepturus
ACGGCTCACCGGGGAGGGAGCCGAGCCCTGGGCTTTGGTTCGAGGCGACTGGGCAACTGGCTGCAAGGAGCAGCAGTGTGGAGGGAGGAGGGGGGCTCTCTGCGGAGGCAGGGGCAAAATTCACCCGCCATAGCCAGAAAGGCGAATGCCCTTCTCCGCTGCGCCGGTGCCGCTCACTGCCCACGATCCTGAGGCACACCCGGCTCCGAGGGTGCTGCTTCCGAGGACTCGGCGGCCGCTCCTGGCAGTCTCGGTGCGGGGGGACATGCGGAGACCACAGCCACGCAGTAGCTCAAAGCCCTTCAAGTGAGCAAGCTGCCCTGCAAAACTAACTGCCTAGGTCCGTCTTTCCCAAAAACCCGTCTGAGGAGCGGGAAGGAGAAGAGAGACTAAAAGCGGGAGCATATTTGCACTCCTAAACTTTTTTAAAACCACAGACCTGCAGCGGCACGGCTCGCGGGGAAGTGCTGACGGGCACGCCATTCCCGAAGCAGCTGATCACCTTTTCTTCTCCAGGTCTTTCTGATGAGCGGGGAGAGCGAACAAGAGAAAGTAATGGGAAAGTGGGGAAAAGACACTATAGGATTAGGATGACATTTTGCGGGGGAAGGGTGAGAAAAGGGGCAGAGGATATGTCAAGTCATGTGTGGGGAAAAAAACCCCAACCTGAAGGAGAGCAAATGTCAAAAAGGAGCAGAAGAGGAAGGGATTCTGAGCGATGGGAAAAAAGATAAAATGAAAGAAGGACATTGTGGAAAATATCCCCAGCAATACTGAAAAGGCCTGGAAAGTCCGATTCTGACCACCACCCAAAATGGGCTTTGCCCATGCAAGGCACTAGGTCAGTGCCAGCATAAAACCCTAACCAAACCCTGCCTAACTTGGGCTTTTTTCCCCCCATAGAATGCAAAATCCACGATTTCAAGGAGATGGATTACGAATGGAAGAAATGGATGAAGGGGAACCAGCAAAGACTACAAATAGGATGCTAGTAGTATGTGCCACTAGCAGGTGACAAGCCGAGGTGCTTATGGCAGCACCCGTTTCCAACAGATACCGCTTTGTTTTCTATCTTGTGTACCTTGCAAATCCCCGTAGCCACCTTGGCAAACAGCAGTTCTCAAGGCAAAACTCCGGCAAAGCTCCTGGAACCTAAACCTCCTCCAAACCTTCTTCCAGGTGGTAGCAGAAGGCAGGAGAATGGCACCTGCACGTTACGTCGTCCACGTGGGCCTTTCCGATCAGCAGCTGTCACAGCGTGGGTGAAAACCTAAATCACTTTTTGAAGAATGTGAAAAAGAAAGGCTCCTCGCGAGAGCCCTCTCTCTCGGGCGTGTGCACCAGGTCCTCCTTCGGCTCGTGAGGATGGAGAGGAGAAGAAAAGAGGGGCCTGATGCCCGTTGCTCTCGGCATGAGGATGCCCTAATGGACCTCCCATTGCCTGGAGCTGGGGTGCCTCTCGGCCGGGCGCCCACGCGTCCCGCGGGGATCACGCTCCCCCTGCGCCCGTTGGCTCTACCTCCGATCCAACCCGGGATGTTTTAAAATCAAAGAACCTTCTCCCTGGTGCTCTTACTAGAAGCGGCTCACAGACCTTCTACGAAGCGTACCTGAGCTCAGCAAGCTGTAACGACCCTTGGTTTTCTGGGATTTCTGGTTCGCCGTGCAAGGTTTCCTAAGCGAGGGAGGGAAACAGCACGTTAAATGGAAATGTAAGTATTTTCTCTAAAAACCATCAATGGGTGCAAAGAATCCACTTAGAACATATAACCAAATGTTATTTAATATCTTAAAAAGTAACACAATCCAAAATGGATATTTCACACAACACTACATAAACAACATGAACACAATATTACCATATGGAGGGACTTTCAAATATAGACTTACAAAAATCCCTGTCCTTTTTTTTTTTCCCTTTAAATTATTATACTAAGCATGACAAGTAATCATCATTTACAATATGGTACACTGACACAATAAAAACCATGTTACAAATGTGCTGTTATAAATCAGTAACGTTAGGGAAGACATTTCATGAACTGTAATTATTTCATATGAAATACTATACAATATAAACAGAACATCCATCTTGGATGACCTTTACAGCAACCAGAGACCAAGTAATTTTTTAATTTTTTTTTTTTTTTTCAGTGCAAACACATTTATACAAGGCAGTCTTGGCTGCAAAACTCCCTTCTAGCATACAGTAAGTCCCACTTGCATTTATTAACTCATTTAAACCTAATGCAACAGCCACATTCAGTCACTCACAGAAAATTACCTGCAGAATTATGATCCCTTTAAACTTAAGTCTCCTCCACATATAAAAGTAACATCTGTGCCAATTACTCCAAGGGCCCTTTCATACTTCTGGGTGGGTATCCTTTGGGTGGCTCTAACCGCTACGCGACACAAGGGCAGGCGTACCTCACAGAAAACCGCCCTTCCGAGGTGGGGAAACGCGCGGCGGTCGTCGCAGCATCCCCATGCGCGTCACCAGGGATTCAGCCGCGCGCGCGCGACCTTCTGCTCCTTCTCTGCGCGTAGTGTCTCGGGGGCGTGGAGGGAGGAACACGGAAACCCTCAGCTCATAACTGAGCTTCAATGGAGTTAACGACCCATTCCCTCCTCCGTCAGACCCGCGGGAGTCACGCCAGATTTACACCCGCACAACCGAAACCAACGTTTAGAGCGCCACTGGAAAAGAAGCGTGATCGTCCCGTTTTCTTCTAGCACCAGCTTGGCTTCTGGTGGGTCCACTGCATGCTTCTCATGCAGCAACGATGCACTTTACTTATGTTGGGGGGAACATTTTAGATATATACCTTCTTTTTTTTTTTTAAAGAATTTCGTAAAAAATAGAACATTTGTCTCTACTACTGTACAGTTTTCTTCAGAAGAGCAGAGAGGATTGTAAACTGTGGGTGTGACACCAAATTAGGAGTGCTATTTGCTTCCTCAGCACAACAATTTGAACAATCGTGTTGGGAAAAGGTCTGCAAAATGTATTTGAAAAACAAATTTTTAATTAAAGTAACTGTTTCTACAACCACTGCTGGCAGTACTCATATGACTGAAAACTGATGGATTAGTGGTGCCAAAACCAAAGAGTCTCTGCAGGACCGGAAAATAGTTTCTCCCTTACTTAAACAAACTGAACGCATCAGAAGAACAACTTCAGATTACAAACATGAAACACTTTGGTTAACTATTACACTTATTCCAATGACTTTAAGAAAGAAACAGGTTAATAAATTAGCCTGCAGACTCTTAGCCTTTGTTCTTTCCAGTGTGCCTGGACATAAAATAGGGTCAATGAACTCTGCCTACCTCACAGGCTCACGAGGCTTAGTTGGTACCAAGTGCTTCAAGGTCCTCAGGCGAAAAGGCATGACTTAAGTGCAAAGTGTCATCTGTGTTTATGATGGCCTCTGAATACTGGTTTGCTTGTTCTCTCTGCTAAAACGGACTACTTGCCGGCAAGCACTTAGACCACAGTTTTCATTAAAATATTTGTTTTCCAATACATTTTAGTTTTTCAGGTTGAGTGAACGTTGTTTTGCGTATTACAGACATTTTACAGTGGTGCAAAGAGTCAAATGGCTAATGATCTTTAACTGAAATACTTAAACCAGCAAAATTAGCTCAACTGATGATTGTACATTAATTTGCATCAGGATAATGGTACTAGGTTTGCTGAAAAAGGTGTTCATAAATCACGATTTGTATATAAATGTGATCTGCTTAGGATCAACTGCCACTTTCTTCCTTTGGTTTTTAGAAAAATCTTTCTTCCCTCTTGAAAGGTGGCTTGTTGCAGCTGGCTACTTTTCAAAAGCCAGCTTCATTTTTCTTGGAAACTCGCCCACGTTCTTTGAACAACAGGCACATACCTCGAGCAGGGACCCCAATACTGCTCCCAGCGAAGTCAATTAAAGGCTGCTGGCAATTTCTACAGGAGCAAGTGCTTCAGCTGCACACCATCTACAGAACAGAGTGCACACTGTTAAAGGAAAAGCTCTTTTAACACCCTTGCCAGTTCAGAGAAACTATGACCTGATATGTTGACAAAGATGGAGGCAGAATAGGGCCCGAAGTATTTGAAGGCTGCCAAGCAAATACCCAGAGTGTCTTCTGTTAAACCCCAAACTGTCAATCATATTTCACAGACTGTAGATGTTCCTAATTTGCTAAATTACAAATACATTTTCAAGTTCTACCAGGCAGAAATTTTAGCAGTAACTGGGGAGAGAGGATGGAAGGTTTCAGCCTCCCTTTCACTCTCATCCCAATTATGCAGCCTTATCAAAGTCTTTAAGTGACTCATCTGAAAGCCAGATTTTTTAATAATGTAGAAGGAAATCGTGGCAATGGAAACATGATGACTTCATACGCAAGCACTGACACACAAGAGAACACCATGACCTAATGCTTCAAAGTTTTTAACCTTGCTTTTTACAATACACTTTTCATGTTGCTGCATTTCATCAAATTCATGGAGGTAGTTATATGTGTAAAAAAAATTACCATAAAAGTAACATGTTGTATTATAATAATACATATTAAGTGTGCAAAATGCCGACAGATTTGTGTTGACCCTTTACAGTTGAACACAACACAGATTCAACCTAATCTAACTCTGTAAACCTTTAAATTGATACATTAGAAGAAGAATGATAAGCAACCATGTAATACAAGGCTATGATTTCATCAAAGGATTAGGGTGACATAAAGCACTCAAGCTCCACTCTCGTGGTTTTGTTACCAGAACCTCAAGATGGAATTTCCTTATATTCCATTATTGATTTTAGAAGAAAAAAAAAAAAGGAGGAATTCAAGATTAGAACGTTTCTATTTGAAACTTCTGTTTACATTCCATATTCCAAGAGTCACATTAGTATTGGTACAATGCCATGTCAACATTAATATGACACTTATGTTGTCTGCTGGTCTCTGGGAACTTTAGGAGATAACATACTATACAGTTTACAGGTATGTACTACTGTATTTTGTTGGAATAATGTTTTCTGTACAACCAGCTGCCTGCATAAATTCTGATCAGTTTACAACAAACACATATTTCCCCCAAAGGTGAAATTTGGTTTTGCTGTTCACATTTTAATACTGCCGTTAGTACTTCAGATCATCACTGTAAATTGCTTCATCGTTTCGACATTTTTATTTACTGAATTGATACACACTACTGATGTCAGAGCTTGTCTCGGAAACAAAATCACAGTCAGCCACTGCATAGTATGTGACAATTCCCCACAAAAACTCTGACTCTACAGTTCGCATGGAATAAGTACGGCTGGAGTTACATACTGAATAATAAGATGCGTCATGCAAAGCATTATATGGTAATTAGAGCACATCTTGGAAGGTATGATAAGGCAGAAGGCTAAAGGCCAAGTGACTTTGATAACCAACCAAAAGCACAATAATTTCCTTTATGTGCACTGAAAGGTCTTATTGCTCCTATGAAATGGAAATTATACACTGAAACCAAAGAAAACAGACCTGTGCATTCTTGACAGAACTGGAAACTCATTGTGTCCAGAGTCAGAAAGCCATTTTCTAAGTAAATGAACCATATCCAACTGTGTAACATAAGGCGGAATCTTCAGTAAAGACTTCTGATGACGACAGAGAACATAAGTGAAGCTCAAATGACTTTGTGTACAGAGTAATACATGTCACCAGAACCTGATGAAAATACTGGTTTTTAGTATGTACAGTTGGGTTTCATACCTGTGTACTACAAGAGCTAGACAATGTAAACATCCCTTTTCTATGCAACAATTTGCGCTGTTGACCACTTTAGCATCTTTGTTACTCTTCCACCAATTTGTCCGTTCTGAATAAAAGAAGAGTTAAATTTGAAGTCAGTTTGTTGCACTACCAGGTTGCATGAGTAACAGAGCAGAATGTGACCCTATACCTAAAAATTACTCTTGGAGTTTAACTATCCTTAGAAATTACTCTGCAGTAATTGGCATAGTACTAATTACTTTGGAGCAACAGTTTAGGAGAGAGCAATTAGGATATACTGTACCTACAGAATTCAGATTTCTACTGCCAACCATGTGGACACGTTTAATTTCTAGAAACTAGACATGTCCACAAAATGCTAAATTGCAAATAACATCCACTGAATAAAAAGGCCAGAAGTTTATAATTCTCTAAATTTTGTTCTCTGATAATCACTACAATGTATGCTATTTTTAATAGCCTAATTTAGGCACTCTATTTAATAAGCTACATAAAATAGATTTATGTCCTTCCACTAGAAAGAAATCAATTCTTCAGGCCATACTTGTCATTTATATCATAAAGAATATTTTTGTTCCAAGAAATTAGTTATTCTGATTCCTATATTAATGGCAAGTTGCAATACCAGAAGTGACACAAGAATTAGACTATCTTTTTAAAATACTTGATTTATACTGAAGACATTTGTTGTATTTTGTGTCACTCCACACTGTGGCTCCATGACAGTTACAACTTTCCCTTCCTTCCCCATTCCCCCCTCTACGCCAAGGCCCACCTCCTCATTTGTGACTATGGAAGGTCAAGTATCGAGTCTCAGTAACTAAACATCTCACATACTTCTGAAACACAAAAGAACTGTCTCCCTTCCCACCCTCTATACTTAAAACAAAACAAACCCCAAACCTCTTTTTACTTGCTTAAACAGGTATTTGCAAAATTGTGTCACAAAAATGCACAGTGAAAATGACTGATTAGTATTAATAATTCACAGAATAGAGCTGAGGTCATCACTTGTCATGTTTGGCATTGTTTTTCCTCATGGTGATCCTGGCTGGTTACTTTCAGCAGTGGCTCAGTTTTTGAAGTAAAAAACGATCAACTCTGCAGCAGAGTTTAGCCTCTGACCCGGGGCATCACACATCTGTGGCATTTTTTAAAAATGAAGTTGGCAACTGCATGGACATTGAAAATGCAGATTACACTTACAGTGTCTAGACTTTCATATATGTGCTCAGTTACAATTAAGTGAAGCAAAAAGTGTACATATTATCCCTACTGCTATTCTGTTGCTACAGAGCCGCAAATGTGAAAAGCAATACCTTGAAATAAAGATTTCTTTGTTGCCCCTAGTCTACATAGCAGCACAGTTTAAGTAAACACTAAAACTGTGGTTGAGATGCTTTTTTTATTTTTCCCCAAAGATGTAAACATCAGTCCCAGTGTCGTAAACTTTGCTGTATAGGATGAGACAGAAGATCTGAGGCAGGATGACTATCAGACACTAGTGACAGAAGCTTGCAGGCAGTTTGCAGGTTTCTGCAGTTTCTCAGCTTCACTTGTTGGTGGGTCTGCAGTGGCTCGGAAGTTGAACGTTGGGCCTGTGCCACCATGTGCAGGGCTCAGAGCAGGGTTCTGACGTCTGTTGCTTTCAACAATACTTGAAGTGTTGGATGCCAGGCTCTCACGAGTACTAGAACGGAAAAGAAATATATATACACACTCATATATGACATGCCTATATATCTATCGGCCAGACAAGAAAGGAGAATAGAGTATTTTATAACAGGCATCCTATGTTTGTATGTAACGTCACATCAATGAACCATCTCCTTTTGATGGCACACATATGCTCCTCCAAAACGGGTTCCAGAGGTACTCAGCAGCCGTCATACTGTAACACAGGTACAGCACTAAACAGAGCTGAAGCTGTCACACAAACTGTAAGCTGAACCAGTATCAAGCATCTGGATTTTTCACCCAAGAAAATAGCTTCTGTCTTGCATGTGGAACATATTAATTTTCTTTCCTGACTGGGGCATTTTTGCACAAAGTAACTTCATCACATCAGCTCTGTGACTAGGCAGAGCTAGGAGAGTAATCACGTAACACAGCTTCGTCTGTGGTCTCCTCTTCTACCTACATCTTTGTACACAAGATATTAACTAAAAGTGCTACTTTACATTAAACCCACAATACTTCTGAACACAACACTTCATTTTACTTTGCAGCTGAGACAATTGCAACTTACTGAGAAAACTTAATTGCCTGGTCTGCGAACCTGCCCTAGACAACAACCAGTGCTGCAATTTCATTCATAAAATGGACAACATTCCTTTAACATATTGTTTATCCATGGGAGTGACAGGACACTTAGCGCTGTTAAAGACTAAGCCTTTTAACGATACATCTAATTATGAATGCAGAGGAGCCTGTATTTTAGTCTACAGCTTTTAAAAAAAAAAAACTCAGTCAAGACATGCTAAGGCTAGTTTTACCACTACTACTCTTTTTGTTCTCTTTCCACTCTTAATTTTTTATCTCCAAATAATCTGTTTCTGTGCAGAGAGAGGTTTCGTTTTCAAACAGCCATGTGGTCTCTGGTTATGTATCCTTCACCTATATCCCTACTTCTTTGCAAAATGACATCATCAATTGCTATGGAGATGTTTAGAGAGTACATTTAGAGGATTGAATGGGTTTGTTAAATAAGCACTAGAAACAGAGATACTAACGACAGAGTAGTCAGTTTAAAGTCAACCTAAATTTACCTGCTACTGAAAGGGAAGGGGCAGCTCTTGCCTGCCTTGTGTGGCCCTGACCCTGCCACATGTTCCTGCTGCTTCCCTGATGCTGAGCCTTGCAGCCAGCCAGATCAGGGACCGCTCAGTTAAATACTAGCCCTAAGAAAAAAAAAAAAAAAAAAAAAAAAAAAAAAAAAAAAAAAAAAAAAAAAAAAAAAAAAAAAAAAAAAAAAAAAAAAAAAAAAAAAAAAAAAAAAAAAAAAAAAAAAAAAAAAAAAAAAAAAAAAAAAAAAAAAAAAAAAAAAAAAAAAAAAAAAAAAAAAAAAAAAAAAAAAAAAAAAAAAAAAAAAAAAAAAAAAAAAAAAAAAAAAAAAAAAAAAAAAAAAAAAAAAAAAAAAAAAAAAAAAAAAAAAAAAAAAAAAAAAAAAAAAAAAAAAAAAAAAAAAAAAAAAAAAAAAAAAAAAAAAAAAAAAAAAAAAAAAAAAAAAAAAAAAAAAAAAAAAAAAAAAAAAAAAAAAAAAAAAAAAAAAAAAAAAAAAAAAAAAAAAAAAAAAAAAAAAAAAAAAAAAAAAAAAAAAAAAAAAAAAAAAAAAAAAAAAAAAAAAAAAAAAAAAAAAAAAAAAAAAAAAAAAAAAAAAAAAAAAAAAAAAAAAAAAAAAAAAAAAAAAAAAAAAAAAAAAAAAAAAAAAAAAAAAAAAAAAAAAAAAAAAAAAAAAAAAAAAAAAAAAAAAAAAAAAAAAAAAAAAAAAAAAAAAAAAAAAAAAAAAAAAAAAAAAAAAAAAAAAAAAAAAAAAAAAAAAAAAAAAAAAAAAAAAAAAAAAAAAAAAAAAAAAAAAAAAAAAAAAAAAAAAAAAAAAAAAAAAAAAAAAAAAAAAAAAAAAAAAAAAAAAGAAAAAAAAAAGATTAGTGCTAGCATCAGAGTGAGAGTAGGAATGCAGAGCTTTGGATGTGGCAGGGGAGAAATGGGTCAGTGCATGGAATAGGAGAAGGAAGAAACACCTTGTTTAGTTGTAGGGCAGATTTAAATCATCTTAATCTGACTTAATCTGGAATGATGCTTTTAGGAAAACTCCCATAGATCTTTTAAATTGATCAAAATGGCACTGATCAGCTTCTGCCAATTATCACCTTATCGTCAGTAGTTCCAAACAACTATGATGGGTGACGCACAGTAAGAGATCTCTGCAAGCTGCAAGGACGTATGGTGCACTTCTGTTGCTCATGTTTTGATTCCTCTCTCTCTGCTTTTTAACG
Organism: Phaethon lepturus; assembly: GCF_000687285.1. Lineage (NCBI taxonomy): Eukaryota > Metazoa > Chordata > Aves > Phaethontiformes > Phaethontidae > Phaethon > Phaethon lepturus. Next base: position 9,771 of record NW_010556802.1, read on the forward strand.
AAAATAGATGCAACCTTTGTTTTTCAGAGATCATTCAGCATTGTATCATTCTTTATGGGACCACCAATTCCAAATCTTCAAACATTTTCAATTCTGATATTACAAACTGACCATTACAACATGTATACACAAAGGCTGCAGTGAGAATTTTGCATGCAGAGTAATGTCAAAATTAGCTCTTTCTTTAGGTGACCAAAGAGCAGCAGTATTATATAAAGCTCTAAAAATAAATAAAATTAATATTGACAGCTAACATTTACTACACACAACTTGCATAAAAGCAATGAACAAAATGCTGTGAGGCTGTTTTCCCAATGGTGATGTGTTCATGAATTTCACACACAAAACGCCTTTGAAGTCAAATGACCATTGCAAATCTCTTTACCTACACCCCATTTTTTTTTCCAAATGCCCGTTTTTTCAATTTGTCACACTTCAAAAATATACTTGTTCTTTCACAGTGTGGAATTGGTAATTCTCATTTCTCAAGCAACATTGCACACTTCAGTTTAAATTAGAAGATACCACCACACCTCAGGAAATCAAGAGTTACAACATCAGCGGAGGCTAGAAGAGTATACCTGAGGAATATCACTACATGCATGTCCTTGTCTTATATTCCTCCCTAGGCATCTGCTAATGGACATTGTCAGATCTAGGTGAATCTTATCAGATGGATGCTGGATGGCTTTTTTGTATTTCCTGGAAAAGGGCTGTGGAATACATTTTTTGTTATAAGGTAGGAAAGTAATAACAGCGTGGTAATTGTAGCCAAAGGGATGAATTCACCCTAGGCTCAATTTATTTTTATAGACGTATACTATACTATACACTCCTATATATGGAGGAGTGACCAAAACTCAGCAAAACCATCCAATTTAATCATCTTGATGCAAAGATTGTAAAAAAGCCTTTGAAATATCCAGACTACATGCTGGTCTTGCAAAACCCTACAGAATGTTGTTTTTTCTTTCATTTTTTTTTTTTTTTCTTTAAAAGCTTACTTTGCCAAAAAAGGACATTTGTCAACAAATAAACAGTAAAATTAAAAAAAAGGGATGTGTGGAACACAATCATTATTAAAAGCTGCTTATCTGTTTCCCTTTTGATCTAAACAAAGTGGTATAGCAGCACTAAATCCAGTATGCTCGCCATGTTCTGTTCTCTTGCTAGCTAAGTTTAACATTAACAGAAATTTTAGCTTTTGTGTAAATAATTAGGGAAGGAAATGTCTGCCTTTGCACTAACCAGAAATGCAAGCTTGATATTCAGCTAGCATACAGCTAGCAAAATAGCAGTCTAAGAACTCATTTTTATCCAGTCAACATCTTATCCTGGAGGTGAAATGCACTCTGCGGAATGAGACATGCTGGGCAAGAAGCAAACGGCACCATACACTCATCCCCCTCCCCCCAAAGTGACTGCAAGTATAGCACTTCAATTAAAAGAAGAGATTACATTTAAAAAAAAAAAACAACAGTGAAAATAGCCTCATACAATTGTTGTATGTGAGAAAGATGCCAAGCAGCTACAGAACAATCAGTAACAGGAACAAATTCAAAACCTGTGTAAGTTTCTTTTTCAATCTGGACTCTGTGTAAGTGGTACAATTTACTCAAATTATTTTTCAAACTTTTTACTCATACATATGCTAAAAGCCTGCTCTAGCTTGATGATCATTGCATGATGCAGCAGGCCCAATAATTGCTGCCTTGTCATTAACGTCAGGTGGGAGTAGCCATCAAATCCAAAGGAATTTATTCCAGAGTGACATGACTTTAAAGGAAAATGAAATTTAGTCCTGTGTAGAAGCAGGAAATCCTTCACATGCCTTTCTGAGAGCCTTTACTATAGATTTAAAAAAATATATAATTCTGAGGAATAATAACACCTTTTGGGGGTGGGGGGAGAACAACAAAAACCACCCCAAAACCCATTCTCTTTCACCTACTACAAATCCAGTCTTGGAGGTTTTATTTTTAAACACAGGCAAGAAATAATTTAAGCTTAAGTAAGACACAGTAAGACAACTACCATTGTAAATTATTTCTGTGTTCTTAGAGTCATTGTTCTGAACTCTGATGTGTTGCTATCCAGGGCAAACAAAACCAAGCAAGCTCCGCTCCAGCAGGGATCTAGGACTCTCAGAGGCCAGAAAGAGAAGGAAGAAGGCTCAAGTGAAGGATTCTTAACCTGGAAATGAGCTTGTGAAATCTTCAGGGCAGGGAACACACCAGCCACTCTCTCCTCCCTACATCTGTAAGACTCCTAGCACACTGAGACTTCCATGATGTCTGACATCCCTGGAATGGCAATGACTAGCCAGCACCACCACACACAAACATCTGGACTCTTTTCCCAAGTATCTTAGGCAAGGCACCTCTCTCTGCTGATGCAGCGCTGGCTCACCTCTGAAGTTCAAATAGCCTGAGCATTTTCAGTTGTGTGTGGGGAGCAGCTGTTCCAGTCTCACCAGTTTGAAGTGGTGATAGATACACTTCCGAAATTTTTGAAGGGGGAAAAAAAAAAAAAGCGCCCAAACCCAAAACAGTCATCATGTTTGGTTTTTTTTTTGTTGTTGTTTGAGGCAAAGATTATGCCACCTTGTCACTTCTAGTCTTCCAATTAGTCTTGTTGATAGTATCTTAGAGGGAAAGGGAAGGGGGGAAGTATGCAGGAGCTCATCCCTTCTATTCTAAATGCAAACACAAGTTTAATACAGGAAAAAAAGGGATACAGGGAGGTTTTCAGCAAACAGAAAATGAACTAATACAGAGTCAATGCCGCAAATGGTCATTGGTTGCTTATGATATGGTGGGAAACCCACACATCCGAAAGCAGATTCCAGAGCTGTAGAAAACACTGTCTGAAACGTGTGAAATCGTTTAATACAGCCCTACGTTCTGTCATCAATATCACACACACATATAATTAAAAATGGAACTTTTCTAGTCTGTAAAGCTGCAATGAACGTGACAGTCCTACCGTGGAGAGTTGAACCCGCTGTCCACAGTAATGCTGCTGCTGTCCATGCTGTCCAGGCGGGCCGAGTGGGTGGCTCTCTGGTTGTTGCTATTTTCTGTTTCCTTGGGGGTGAGAAGCGTAAGATTCTTCTCAAACTTCCGCTGCAGATCTCTCTCCTTTTCTCTCTCTAGAAGCCACTGCATCGTGCCAACATCATCCCTGTTCTTTTCTTCCTCAGCATTTTTGTTGGTTCCTTCCTCTGAGTCGTCGTCATCAGATACATTGTAGTAGTCGAAGGAGGCCTCCTGGTTCCCAGCTGTCTCTTGCTGTCTCTGTGAAACGGGCATGACTTGTGTGACTGAGGTTACTATCGCTTGTTCAAGTTTCTCACATCTGACTGGCAATGTGTCAGCAGGGGTCTTTTGATGGGGCTTTAGCAGGGGTGTGCTAGACTTATGATAACTATTCACATTAAAGAGTGTATCCTTGCTAAATATTTCTTTCCTTTTATCAAGGCTACTTGTTTCAGCGCTATGGTGTTGAACCAGCCGCCCATTTGCAATCACCTCTGGACTTTGGCCAGCAACCACTGAACCACTGCTTGGGCCCTTTGGGGACTCCTCTTTGTGCACGCCAGGCTCCCTAGCAATATGTTGAGACTGTCTTTCCGCAGGAGTAATTTTTTTGAGCCCATCTGTCCCTGTCAGCGTGTCATGATCCTCTTTATTCTTTGCCAGTGGTGACGGAGCAGTAAGCACAGTCTCACTGGATGTGTTGCACTGAAAATAGTCATCAACTGCTGATTTTGTTGTGCAGGAGTTGAGCTCGCTATACGATTGCAAATTCTCTGTAGGCTTGCTTTGTTCCAGTAGGCTACAAGAACTGGGGGTTTCTACGCTGCCACTAGCTATTTCAGGGATGCAAGTCTCTTTGTAGCTTGCAGATGAAATCAGAGCCCTTTGATGACTGAGTGACTGAGATGGCCTTAAGGTACTGTCGTCAATGTAAGTTTGGCTAGTTGTTTGGTCATCTGGGCTACAGCCTTCACCTATATCTTCAGGTGTGCCTAAAGTAGCTGAGCCCAGAGGTCCCTTGGAGTTATCCATGGATCTAGACCTTTCTTTAGCCTTACTGGACCGCTCATTCCTTGATCTTCTATCCTGTGTATGACTGTGGCTCCGATGGACCTTGGAGTGGGAGCTTCCCCTGGAAGGTTCAGGGAAAGGCATTTCAGTTCTTCTTTTGGCCAGCTCACCAGACACGTCCCACTCTGGTGTCATGGGAAAGTGAGATTCAATCATGTTAGGATTGCTGTGCATTATAAAATTATCTCCCTTGTGTTCTATTATAAAACAGCCTTCCCGTGGGGATCGAGTCAAGGGATCATAGAACTCATACTCCCTTTCAGCAGGTATATCCAAATGAGAGCCATCTGATGGGTCTCCTTTGGACACACGGGTCTTGCTGTGTGACCTCGATTTCCCATGAGACTTTCTGTGATTCCTGCTCTTTTTACTTCGTCCACTGTGGTGAGCTGAAGATCCTGCTTTGCTTCGTTGAGCTTTTTCTTCTTCAAGTTTCTTCATTAGTGCAGTGTGCCTCATGACATTTTCCACAGTCAAGTCAGGGTTAATGCGCCTGATAATCTCCATTTCTACCTCTCTAGGTATAGTGGTAGGGGTGTCCTCGTCCCTTAGTGGCCACTCCTCTGGAGGAAACTGGGCAGAGAAATTTGCCAACTGTTTTGTCTTGTCCTTCTTAAAACTCAATCGGAATAATTTGAGTCCAAATTTCTTAGACTGCTTTTCTACATCCTTAGGCTTTGTGAGTGTCTCTGTTTTATAAGAAAAATTGACAGTACTTTTACTTTTCTCAGTAGGTGGGACCTGACATAAAGAAGGAGGACAGTATGAGTCTTTGCAGTCTTTTGCTGATTTCCTTTGTAGGGTAGATGCATGCATGCTGTGCATGTCTTCTCTGCAACAATGGCAGGAGTCGCAGTGGTTTTTGGGTAGTGTTCGGTCCCTGACGCATCCCGAGGTGGACGGAGTTATAGTTCCTTGTTGCGGAGAGGTACATTGAGACCTGTCAGGTATCCTCTCATCCAAATGGTACCATTTACTGTTAGTTCTTATGAGAGATGGTGTTATAAAGTAAGTCTGCGGGGTTACAATGAAATAACCATCTGGAGTTGGATATATTTTCCTCTCCCGTACAAGCATATTTAAGGTATGTCGAAGGATTTCTGGACTGGGTGTTGGAACTCCTAGAAATGACAGTAAACACATATGAGTGAGTGCATAAAACCATACAGGACTCTCTGGCTCCCCCCTCCCCATTTTTTCCCATGAGCAAGCTGAAATATGCTGAACAAACAACTCCAGTAAAGCACTTTGTTAGGCACTCTCGTGTCTGTTTGTTTTTCCACCTACCTCCTACACTTCAGACATATCAATTATTAATCAAATAGAAAGGAGGACATTAATGGAGTGTTTAAAAAAAAAAAAAAAAAGAAAAAGAGGGAATTTCTAGTCACTTCCACTGTGCAGATGACCTTAAGCTACAAGACTGAATCACTAGAAATGAAAGGCTGTCAGGGGAAACATTTCAATTTTATTATTCTTCCAACTAAATATTTATATCCTGATTACCAGAAATATTTATTATTATGCCCAGTCACATATAAAACAGTAGTTATTTGTTACTTTGGATGCCTAAGTTTTTTTCCACAGAAGAATACTACACAGAAAAGAAAGCATTCCCCCAAACTGCCCCTTTATCACAAACTTAATAGAACTGACTTGCTCTCCCAGTAAAACATGTTTCAACTACATCAGCTGCTCCAAAAAAGACACGCCTTGAATGATACAGTTCATCTTACCCAACCAGACTTTTCCACTATGCTGGAAGTTACAGTTTTAGCTTCTAAAAATTTGCTTCTCTGAGTTCCCTGACTTTCATGTGAGATGTGAGGGACACTCCCTAAGTGCATATATCATATACTGAGAGAGGGACAAGTATGACAACCCTGCATCAATGCCACATTAGCCACATGGTAGACTTGGCATCATGAGCCTGGACCTTCCCACTACCAATACTCCTGCTGGGTTCAGTGGTGCAGGACCAAGTCTTCAATACTTTATTAGATAAAATACCAAGTTAGCATACTGTGCATAGGAACAAGTTCTACCTAGAGCTAAGGAAATGAGATTTAGTTCACAAGCTAGTTTAAAAAAAAAATCTTTTTAGTCTGTATAAGAGATAAAAATAATTCAAAATTTTCAGTGGAAAAGGCTATCTTCAATCAATACATTTTGTTGAACTAAAATGCATTTTAATTTTAACTTAATGCTGAGTACTGACGTGGTTTACATTTTTAGAACTAGAGAAATTTTTTTCAAAAGTTTGGATGGTCTATTTTAAACTAAAAAAGTTAAATGTTATTTTCGCTGGGTCTTAGTTTTCTTTTCAACAAAACTAGTTTAGAAAAAAATAAAACCAGAGAGTAACTTAGGTAGGAAGGGACCTCATGAAGTCACCTGGTCAATACCCCTACTCATAGCCAGGCCAGCTTAGATCAGATTGGTCAAGGAATTGATCAGAGTCAAACTCTGACTGTCTTCAAGAGCAGAAATTCCATGGAATCATGCATGCAAAAACATTTCAACAAAGTATATGTTTTTTACAAAAATACTTCACGGAAAAATCTCCACCAGGTGTACCTGCCACAAACACAGTATCTTCAGTAGCACAGAGTGTCTGGTCACTCTTATCCCACACATCAATGGCTGGAGCCTGCAAGCTCACTGACCTCCTTGTGTTAGCAAACATGAGGATGACAGCAAGGGCTTTGGCACCATGACCAACACCCCATCAAAAAAGAAGCGACAAAAAATAGAAGAGGTAGAATTCCTTAACTCACCCACTTCCTTGCTACTGGGTTGCAGGCAACATAATAAGTATTCTTATGTCTGGCTTTGAATGTTGTTTGAATTTAGAGACATGACCATACTGCTCACACCCAATAATATCTGTAACTAAAAATCTTACAATGGAAACAGTGAAGTGTTAGGAATAACATGGACATGTGCGTGAAAGCAGTGACAACAGAGAAGGTGCCAGGGAGAAGTACATGGGGGCATGCATAGTCCACAGAGCTGAAAGATTGGGGCCAATCCAGACACAGGAAGTAAAAGAGGTAAAGAAAGGATATAATTTGAGAGAATACATAAGACTGAAAATCGGAAAGAATATGCAAATGAAATGGAGAATCAGGTGCATGCATATTCTCCCCTTTTCATGCGGCTGTCCACAATTTATGTGATAAACCTAGAGAGAGTAAGACCCCCCAGAACTGCTGGATGAGCAAACAGGCCAGAAATAGCAGCATATCGGAAGAG
>NW_010556802.1:17165-20014 GCF_000687285.1 Phaethon lepturus
GGGAAAAAAAGGACTACCCCTCCCTAGCCCAGAGTCCTGAATCAATCTGGACTCAAATAAACAATATGCTGAGCTTCCTCTGGCTTATGAGGCAGTGGCAATCGGAGAGCAGGCTGGCCTCCACATGAGCTTTCAGTAAAGCACAGGAACAGAAAGTGTGATTTCAATTCCCGTAACAACCAGCGGTCATCATCTAACCTCTTCTTTCCTGCGGTGGCGCTACTATGTCTGCTTGGGTAACACCATCCCTTTTACATTATGCCTTGCATTACCACAAGAAGTGGATGACCCCGAACTCAAGCTCATGTGCTTCTCCATCCTGTGCTGAAAATGCACTGCAGGGTCCAATCCCAGCCCAACTGAGATGCACTGACTGTGCAGCAGCCAATCTTTCTTCCTGTCTCTACATAAACAACCTGACCAATACACTGCACTTTCCAAGAGCTTCCACGTAAATACCCCAGCACATACCGACCTTTGTCTGCGAGACCTTGGTTCTTCATCCCTATTTTACCTAAAGACATTTTTAACATACTGTTTCAAAAACATTGGAACAAAAATAAAAGAGAAGAAAACATTCTCCTGGGAGTTTACAGAAAAGTTAGGGGAAGAGACTGAAATGGATCTTCTAATGTTTTATACTAACTTAGGCAAAAATGCACTGCAAATACATACTATTATTATTTTTACCATGTATTTTTCACCCAGTAAACCATAGTGACTACAATGTGTTGGGTAAATCAATCTCTAAACACTGGATGCACAATAGTTACATTAATTGACTATGTCCTGTGAATAGAGAATGTGCAGATAAACACCAAGAAAAAAAAATTAGCATGCTGGGCAGTCTATGATGCTGTAAAGTTAATCGTGTCAGCCTTCTCTCTGGAGTTGGAGACTATCACTTTTATCACTCCCAGCATACAGCACTTTCCTGCGGTTCCCTAAGCCAGCAGTGATGATGGCAGATGCAGATCTTTGGAGCTCAGCATTGCCAGCTAATGCTAGCTACGGGTTTTGTTCTGATCTCTTTCGGGTACTTACAAAAGCAGAAACAGACCCAAACTTGAATTAGGCCTTCCTGCATGGTGGACAGGAGCAATGACACTACTCTGGCTCCCATTGTTGCTATTTTAAATACAAATTTCCCGGCTTTTTCAAGATTTTTCTCTTTACAGCAACCTGCCTATATCATGTCTATATGTACCTACCTCACCGCATTCAGATGTCTCCTTATAGTCTCCCTTCCTCCATTAAACAGGAGCAAGAGGAAAAAACCCAGTAGTTTTGAGACTCTAGCACATAAAATATTGCATGACAGCAGTGGTGTTATTTAAGATTATGTAGTGGTTTAATAATTCAAAAGCAGAAACTGTCTGGACATTGAATCATCAGACATGCACATTTTCTGCATCTCAAGAGAGTCTACTATGCCATCCACTGAGCTTCCAGACAGCAGATTATGTCTTGTTTGCTGTTCACAAAGAACACTGACCTAGAGTGAACTCAGTTACTGTAAGACACTTAATTTTAAGTGCTACATATACCTTTCACATATTTAAAGAGTGAACAGTTAGGAAGGTGAACGTCAGAGGAATTTGCCAGCTTCAGAAAACTGTTTGCTTCAAAAGCAATGTAGTCCAATACACATGTATCTTCCATACTAAAATTCTGCACCTTAAAATGATTTTAATATGTATGTGGACAAAATGGAAAAAAAAAAAAATCCTTACTGAAGGCAGCATAAACTAAGGCTTAATGTTTTCTTCAGCCAGGTTCATACAGATAAGAGGGTCTGGCTGCCAAACACAGGAAGAGAGGTTATATTCTTAGCTCCTTATACTGGATTTCAAAGATTTACATTTAATGTACGGGATTTAAACCGTGGTCAATAAATTATAAAGTAGGGCTGTACAAACATCTCATTGTTTAATTCTAAGTTAGAATAATGGGAGCATGTGTAGCAGGACCCCTTTCGCTTTTTAAAAGCCTGACAAATAACAAAAGCCACAAATAAGATGCGCATTATCATTACAAACTTTTTCAATAAAATAAATTCATGAAAAATACATCTGAAGTAGTATTTAAATGGTGTTAAGTCTGCTAAAATGATTTTCTCCTGAGCTGATGCTAAGGCTTAACAAGGGATAAAAGAAATACTCTGATTGGCTCATGAAATACTAGTTAAGGATGTGGAGTGGTTGCTATGTGATGTTATAAATAATTAGCATACCTTATTTCAGATAGAGCCATGGCCCAGATTTATGCCTGCACAATGGCTCAGCAAACTAGAGGGCTAGACTGCAAGTGTAAGATCTTGCACTGAGGAAAGAGGTTTATTATTCTTAGGCAGTTTGAGAATAGCATCTGGGGTCTTAGGAAATTTATACACGCTATGAAATGCAGTGAAGCATCTGTTCATTAAAACACAAACAACACAGGCAAAACAGTGCTGCTACAGGGTGAGATACTAAGAGGTTATGTGACAATTAGAGATACATCTACACCGGTAATGCTCTCCTCTCTCTCAGAGCACCTAATTAGGAAAAATAAACTATCAGAATATGGGAAGAGATCAGACATTTTAAAATAGCCACAGTGAACACAAGGGTTCAAAAAGCCATTTTTTTTTTTGAGAGATTTATGAGAGAGTTTGGGCAGACAAGTGAAAAATCTCACTCAGCACAAGACAAGCTTCTTTTTATTGGATAGGAGAAAATTTTTGGATAATCTTCATATACTGAGAGAATGTGTATGTTTGCTAGGTTAAGCATGTCATGGTTTGGAAAGAAAGGCATTTCTCTAGGGAGGGGAAAAAAACCTGGACAACAAAGGGTGGATTCCCCCCC
>NW_010556802.1:20046-41235 GCF_000687285.1 Phaethon lepturus
CCCCCCGCCAATAATTTTCTTTATGTTTTGGGAAGTGAGGTAGGAAAAACAAGTCTCCTCTATTTCCCCTATTTTTAATCTCAGACTTGAGAAATGCACATATTCATGGCTAGCGGAAAAAATAAAGATACAGCAAGAGACTGTGTGCTAACTTGCCTCGCGCTTTTTCTGAGTGGAGACTACAAAATAATCCAGCCTGTTGAATTATTTTTGATGTATGGTTCTGTCTAGCAAGACTAGCACAACACACCAAGTCAACTGATAATCATGCTCCCAGGAAACCCAAGGGACACCACCAATAAATTATCATTTCCACCATGCAATAACGTTTATATAAAAATATTGATAGAATACTTGGAAAAATACGTGCAATCTATGGAACTCTTCTAGTACATAGCTAAATAGAAAACATGACTTGGAAAAAATAATCTAAATTAATTAAACTGGAATTATAATTGTGAACTTTGCCTTCTTTGCATTCTATCCCTTCTAACTTCTACCACTATTTTCAAAACCAGCCAAGCATACTGAAAAAAAAAACCCTGATAAACAAATTGGGACAGAAATCCAGTATTTACTTGCAGTAATTTTTTCCAAAGTGCAATTATTAAATGTCAGAATTGTTTATTCCAAACAGCTCTCCATCCAGAATTATATTTTAAAATCTCTGAACTTAGTACCAGTTATAACAAAAGCCATGTAACCTTCAAGGCTTTAAGTAACTCTTTGTCTGAGATGTAAGCAAAAAAATTCAAGACATCAAAACATGGCTATGGTTAGGCTGCCTAGGTGAGGTAGATGCATCACTAGTTTTCGTACTGAAGCATTTTTAATTAGCTGCTTTTTACAGCTGTAAAAGAGGTACAATAGAGAAGTTTCTCAACTAGTTTAGAGAATTGTAAACTCAGGCACAAAATAGTTAAACGCCCAGGATGATACAAAGCACAAGTGAAAAAGTTGTGCTCTCTTGAGCAGTAAACCTCTGCCCAATGCTTTTACACAAGACTTTCTGGTCCCTATCAGATGCATTTTGCACGATTCACCAACTCCAGATACAGACTGCCAGCCGGGAAGCAGCATATTCAAGAGTACATTCTTAATATAGGTTTCCTCTTCTGATACTACAGTATCTTTAATCCAATACATTTTAATTTTACCATTTAATAAATATTATCAAATGCTGACAAAAACATCTTCTGAAGAGTACACCAGCATTTACGAATACAGCAAGTCTACCTATGGCTCTCAACCTCTTAGTCATGGAAAGAGTTGTCAAGTTAAAAAGAAAAAAAAAAAAAAAAAAAAGATTTTTCAAGCAAGGTCAGTACAGAAGCAAAAGCCAGAACTGTGTCCAAGAAGGCTCTGAAAATCCCTGGAAACCAGGCTGACAACCTCCTTTCAGTTTAAATATAACCTCTCCTTGAAGCAGGCACATCATCATTAGACTCTTACTTGCATCAGGCCACACCAGTTTTGAGAACTCGTCCTAGTGTGCAGGAAGACATGCAGTATGTGGGAAATCTGCTCTTTAAGAGCAAATGCTCTACACAGAGACCTCTATGAGGTTATCTCTATGGAGACTGGACAATGACACTTAACTGGCTAAATGATGTCAACAGAGCTCTTACTCTTAAGAGTTAGCTTACAACCGGCTTGAAAGCCACAAGGTGGAATAAATCTGCTCTGGCTATGACACATGCTTTGTCCTCCGTAACTACTAAAGAAGTCCTAAACTCTTTTGACAACGATGATAAAGAAGGTTATTTTGTAAGAAAAATCACACAGAAGCTTATATTGATACTAGTCTGAAAAGAAACAAGCCAATACATTTTGCTATTTAGTATGTCAAGTAATTTTTAATATTTACATAAAATCAGGAATTAACCCTGCAAAATGCATCTCACATGAACGGCCGTGTCAAAGAGAACTCAATTCTCTGTATGTTTAGGAATAAAGAAAAGGTTGTAAGAATAGAACCCCAAAGCCTCCTTTTACTTTTGAATAGATTCTCAGGATTAATCAATATGTTTATCCAGAAGAGTGAATTAGAACAGATGACCAGAGACTGAAACTCCCTCTTTTAAGGATGCCAAAAAGATAAACAACCTTTTGGGTAGGGATTGAGGATTCTTTAACTGCCCTTTTAGAGACATGCGCCCATCTGACCAATGATTTATTAATGTCCAGTTACCTGGGAAGCAGGTTGTTAGGTGCTCCATTAGTGCTTCTTGTGTGACTTGTTTTCGGGCAGAGTTCATTGCTGAGATGGCCAGGCAAAGGATTTCCCCAAGTGGAATAAACTGTGACTGACTGATGGGAGACATGCTGATGGGTGATACATCACCTGTAAAAAGACAACAGATGTGCAATGAAGCGTTTTTTTTTAAAAATCTGCTCATAGAACAAGGATGTAGAGATACATTCAGAAGATGCACACAGCTCTGTGGTCTTTGTACTGAGCTGGGGATAAACCTGGTACAATGGAGAATGATCCAACAGCTTATTTCAAAACTTAGACGTGATGAACTTTGGAAAATGAATGATAGACACTATGCAGACAGTTTCTCAAAGGGTGCAATAGACAGATTCAGAAAAATGCCAACAAATTAGCACTTACGGTTGCAAAACCATAAGTTGAATATCCTACTAGGTAACCGCACAAACAAAACAGCTGCATGTATTTCTCTGGACATAAAAGGGGAGATTTCATTCCCCTTTCACAGGCTAGCAGTATGGATCACCCACCATTTCCACTTGATAGAATATTTTTTCGTAATAGTAACAAAGATCAGAAAAAAAAATTGTGCTAAGTTAATGAATATTCATGTGATAAAGCACGGAGCACCTTAAGATTGACACCCTGAATAAAACTCTCCTGGATCTACACGTCAAATGTCTTTGTACGGACTACGTATTTTTTAGAAGAGAAGTTTTGATGGTTCCAGGACGGCCCAAAAATTAACTTTGTTATAACTTTTCCCATGTTGTCTTTAAAGATAATTCATTAACCCAGACTTAAATAAAAAAATCATTAAAAGATCTTCAAAATGAAAATTTTAGGAGAAATTACAATTTGATAATACTAGCACGACTACACAAATATGCATATACAAGTGCATTTTAACATACTTTATATAAATACAGAAATGCTTTTAAATTCTGCTCTGTACCTCTTCTTGAAGTGGTGACAGTTCCCCAATGAACTCAAACAGAGGGAAGCAGCAGGCTAAAACATTTCCTTCACCAGAGTAATAAAGAGGAACAGACAGAACAAGGGGTGTAAAAAAAATCCTTTCCTGGCCACAGGTCAGTCAATAGCCAGGGATTAAGTTTTACCTAAATGGCTTTGAAATCTCAGGAACATCACCCTATTTCGGCTGCCATGGAGTGATACCTTGTGATCAAATCAGGAATCAAATTACTGGAAATTAATTCAAATTCAAACTTTCCTCCACAACTCAGAGGATGTAATATTTGCCCTATTAATTCTATTAGGTCTACTAAACAGGAATGGCAGTTTCTAAAAATTATTATCAAAATGCATTTAATTTTGCATTATACTCAGCACTTTGGGAAAAAAAAAGGAATTGGTGGGAGTAGCAAGTTGCATAACTGCTTCAGTGAGACTTATGAGCAGCATTTTTCAATACACCAGCTGTACAATCTGTTGTACAACAGTGATACACATTACCCAAGACACAACAAAGATTTAAAATACACATTTGTGCTATGCTGTCTCCTGATTGCTTCTGCTTAATCAGGCCTGACCAGATCAATGCCGCAATCCCAACACAGCAGCATTCCTCCAGCTTCAGCACACTGCACCCCAAGATCCTCCTCCTTATCTGATCACAGAATGATGACCTTAAACTACAAACTTTTCTGGACATTTTTCATTCATATACACCTGAAAAGTTCCTGCTATGGGTGTTACAGACAACAGTAATCAAGCAGATCGTAGGCAGCTTCCAAGGAAACACGAGATACGCTTTCATATGACCTAGGAGCAAACATCATTTGTCCCCTCATCATTTGAGAATGGATAAAGAACATCACAGTTATTGTATTACTATTTACTAATAATTATACCTGCTGTCAGCTTAAACTTGTTCATAGATGAATTTTTGTAATCAGCCAGACACATAAGTTTACCAACTTTGATCAACAGTCACTGTGCACTTTGTGCAGGGACCAGTTTCTTTAATTATTAGTTTCATGTCTAAAAAGCATCAGAATTATGATAGGAATTATGCAGATTTAGCTAAGAATTTTAAGAAATTACTGTCTTTCACACAGAGATTATCTGTGTTATGGGTATCTGTGTAAGCACTACTAAGTTCAGTTCAGTGCAATGTCAAACAGATTGGCATATATCGCCCTCAGTTGAGGTTTAACCTTATCAGGTTCACTGGGCACTGAAATGGGCTCCCTGGGTAGCTTTTAAGGGCATCCAGATGAAGGGCAGTAACTTCCTGAATTGTTTTATCTGGATCATCAAAGACCTGGCAACTTCTAAAACCAAAGCACCGTGGCAGGAGTATCGCTGTGCCTACTCCCAGCCAGACACTCACGCTGCTACCTACACAGGCGCTAGGATGGGAGAGCGGGAGGAAGACCTCTTTCTTTCTCTTGCACCTGGAATGATCCACTCACAGCTAACCAGAATGATATTTAGGATGTAAGGAACGGGCCTTAATACCATAATCGGCTTCCTGAAGTGGGAAAGGGACTCGAGGGGGGTTATACATGAAGACTAGCAATTTTGTGTTGCTAGTGCTGCTCATTTATGTAGGTTTGCTCTGCAGCCTCCCAGCTGCCCCCAGAGGGCTGCTTGGACAAGAACTCAAACCAGTTACTCTGTTCACCCTGGGAGCAGCCCATCCCTCATCTGTGACTGCCAAGAGCCTGCAGAGATCCACCTCTGGGATCATTTCCAGTCAGGACTTGTTAACTTAAAACTGGCTAAGGACAAGTTAAGAAAGAATAAAGTTTACCGGGATTTTAGTAACCTTGCACTTTGCACAATCTTTCCTTTCAAAGCAGGCCTCCAGCATGGAATTGCTTTTCTAGATTAGTGTGCAGAAAAGATTCAGTCTGCACATTTGACCTCTGCCACCTGGGCTCTTGTCAACAGGAACAAGCCAAGAGTTTCCACTGAAATACTAACTATACTTCACGTAACTCATCACTATAAAACATTAAGTATCAGTTCCTTAATGTTAACACAATCTCTAGCAAAGCGTGCTATCGTTAGTATGCCAGGGTAACATACATCCCACTTGCAAATATTTGGGAGCTTAACAACCATTTAATTAATTATAAAGACTACTATAATCGTCCACAAAATCGCAATTTAAATGGCTTTAAATGCAATAGAAGTATCCAACAAATATTGATTTATGTGAGAGCCTGTCTTTCTGTTTTGTGAAGGACTATTGCCAGTTAAGCCCTATTCTTTTCCACTGAGTGCTTTTCAACCGTCATCATTATGACACGGAAACTCTTGTTTCACTGCTGTTATGCCAGAATTACCTCCATAGCTTGTTGTCCATAACTGTCTGCTAGAGAGAATTATTGGCTCCTAGTTTAAAGAGGCTAGCACACATCTGAAAAACTTCCAGCAGACCTAGTGACAGAAAGCCAAAATCCCCTCACTCAAAGAGGCTCCAATTTGCCAAGTTTTACCTTAACTATCCTGTGGCTCTGGGCAACTACAAGCACTCTGTGGTTATAGTTAAGTGAACAAACTTCTCTGATGAACAACGACAGAGAATATCTTGCACCTATGATTTAATATATTAACATCAATTATGCACATAAATACTGTTGAACAGAAGGTTTACTACAACTTCTTTAGGAAAGATCTGCTTAAAAGAATGAAATATGTTTTTCCTAATTTTTTTTTTGAAGACCACATCACTTACATAAAACATCTAGCATATGGCTCCTGTTAGCTCTGACTGATGCTTGTCTCAAGCAACTTTTGAAATCAAATTACTGTCCTTGACTTTCGTATGTTTATGTTCCCAATTAAATGAAAACTGGAGCTTAGAAAGCAGTTTTCACCAGTTGACTGCACGTTTTGTTTAAATACAAGATATTTAGTGCTGTTTCTGCAGTGTCTTTCCAAAACTTTCTCTAAAGAATGTTTTTAAAAAAGCATTTTCTAGACTTTTTGTTTTAAGTGGCACTTAATTTTCAAAAATGTCTAAGCACATAACAAACAGTGAATGGGATTTGTCCTCATTTATGCCTTGGGGATTTGTAGCATGACCCTGTGAGAAAACAAATAATTATTGTTACTTAGAACAAAAGATTATGTAGCACATAAAATAAACACTTCGCTCTCACATAGCAGATTTCTTTCAGAGATTTTCAAAACATTCTGAAAAACTGAGTAACCATAACTACCCTTAATATACAGATGAGAAAGTGATGGTCTGTAACAGAGCTGGGAAGGATAATTCACACAACCTGAACCCATACCAGCCAGAACCTTTCCTGTGCCAGTTTATTTAGTGTCCCTGTTCTCTGAAGTCTGGGTACCACCATCTTGGGAGAAAATGAGGCAGACTATATTCTGCACCATGTATCAGCAATTAAACTATCAACTACATACTGATGACAGAATTTTTATTAGTGATTCTGCTGCTGGAAAGAAGTGACCTGGAAGTCAAACTCCCTGTCTCATGAAGTTTGCATGAAGACTGTTTGAAAAATCACCTCTTGACTTATAAATGGAACCAATTCAGTACAGCCATTGTGAAGGAAAATTAAGGAAATTACAGTGCAAAACCACACTGCATCAGAATTTATGCACACTATTTCCCTGAAATGCAAGAGACCCTCGGATTATACTCTGCATCCTAGAAAATATAGGAAGCCAAAGTCTTAAGTTCCTCTTCTCCATCCAGCCTCTCAACACGTTTTTAACCTTTTGTTTCCTACGGACGAAGACAAACTTTAAACATGATTTTTAGCCTGGTTTTCACAAGAAATGAGGCTTGCACAATCACAGTCTGTGTGTGCGCATGTGCCAGAGAGGTCAGGCCTCAATAGACTGTAACAGAGGTTCTACAATGAGTGTTCGCTATGCATGCTCCACCTGCACAGAGCTTCAGGCATAGCCACCTCCCACAAGACAGGAGAGAATCCAGTAAAAAAAACACTGTCAAGAGATATCAGACTTCACTACTTTTGCTGCTTACAGAACTACATTATTCATCAGGAAGCATCAGACTAGAGGACAGTAACTTCATGGCACCTCATGATTATAATGGTGGTTGCAACAGAAATCCCCTACAAAAAATTTCTTGCTAACAGCCTGTTCTGGTCAACACCCACCTACGATTTCATGCTGGGAAGAGCCACAGAAAGGCCCTTTCCAAACAAAAGGTAGCTAACAAAACCAAAACTACTGGTAATGGCCAAAAAGAGGGCTCTTCAGCCTAGATTATCACTTTTTTCAAGAATACCATAAGTGAAAAGCCTCGTATAGAAAAAGCACATTTTCAGATTTACTTAAAGAAGGGACAGATGCTGAAGAAGTTACATGCCTGGCCTGGGTTGTACATTACCCCTTTTTCCCCCAAACCCAAGGAGACTGGATCATTCTAATTCTAGAATACTTATATCAATGTAGCAAACAAAACCTTTCTTATGTGAATTCACAACAATGATACGTAATTACCATTTTAAGCCAGACAACGTTTCCATCTGATTAAACAACAGGAAGGAACAGGAAGAATATGCAGATTTCTGTGGTATTACCCAGCTTACTCTGAAATACCCTGGATCTGCATTAGCACACTAACACAAAAAAGAACACATTTTACTAGCAAAATCTGAAATAAAGAAAATTAGAGGGTGTGTTGCTTGCGCTGTTCTCAGCCATAGCTAAATCCTCCTTTTAAACCACATTTCCCAGAGTATTTTATGAACAAAGCTGCAGGCTGTGTTTCCTAGACAGCTACACATATCAGAGGACTGACAGCAATAAGAAAAAAATACATTAAAGATACAACCATTTATTCCTGTTTAAGAGCAGCTTAAACAAAGGTTCGACAAATGCAGAAACACACGTTCACTAACCAGCAAGCTCCTTCTGTACCTCTGAAATGCACACACACCAAAACATACCTTCCCTTGCTGACACAGATCATGAACACTTCAAGAACGTGACCTGGCAATGTGACTACACCAATTCTAACCAGCCTGAAGAAAACACAGCGACCTTAATAACGATCAAACATACAACAAACAGTTGCCTCTCAATAGCACTCTAGTCCCTTGCCAGTTATTAACTTCAACCACGTAAATTGATCTTTTTAATCATTCGGACCCAGATAAAATCACGATCTCCACGTTCACCAAGCGGCACTAACTTTCAGAAACAGGTGCTAAATCGCCCACAGTCAGCAGACTTGTCTTTCATGCATTCATCCTGTGTATTTCCTGCGATTTAAATTTCCTCTTCTTTGTTCATGTCCTGTGGCCAGCTGCCTCCTGATCCAAAGTGATATCCCAGCACGTTACAACTATGACCATAAAAAGTTTCTGCTGGAGCACGGAACTTTCCCAGAGGATTCAGTCGAGGAGATTTTAGTGATGTTGCTTATGATGGGAAGGAGGAGGGTGGGACTGTGTTTTTTTAATATATTGTGTGCTTTAGAATGTGTTTCCTGAAACAAATTTTTTCAAACACATCTTTTAATAAATGTTCACGTCTATATTCCTGGCACACAATATGTTAAAAAAGGGGGACTTACCTGAACCCCTATGGTCTGGTTCCATGCTCCAGTACAGTATCCAGAGTAGCTGTGATGTAACAACAATGTGCATATTGGGCTTTTATATCACTGTGGAAGCTGGCTGGCTGCAGCACAGGTCAGTGCCACAGGACCTGAAAGAAGGAAAACAAAGCATGCTTTTAGGCAGTAATATGCTGAACACCCACCTCTTAAAGCTGGAAATAGGGGCTTCCAGAAAATAAAAAATAATGCAGTACCTATGCACGTCCACTGAAAGGAATGCCATTTCACACAATTTTCACATAAGCACGAGAAATAAACAGTTAAGTAATGACAGGGGAGGTGGAGGTAGAGAATCTAAAAGGGACTACAAATATAACTCCCACACAGTGTTTTGAAAACATCTCTCTCCTTTTGCCCTATTTTCCACGGAATGACTGGAATCACGTTCTGACACCACCCCCTGTTCCGAAGGCACTCACAGTCTTCGCAAAGCACCTCTCCACTGCAGTGCCTCAGGATTCTGCAGTGTCACTCCTCTTCTCCCTGGCTCTCTGCAAAGTGAAGTCATAGGAATGGATCAGCCAACCTGACTTCTCACTACCCTGCCCAGAATCCTTTGTGAACTGAAATGAGTCATAGCTCTGAAAAAATCCACGGCGCAACGTTCCAGGTTTCTCCCTACGTCTGCGCTGGCTTCTTTGTCTTTGAAACGAAGTGCCTCTGCTTCTGGAATGGTGCCCAGCTGCATTGTACAGGATAATAAGCCAGCCTCCTCATTAAGTGGACAAGCACGTTATTTACATGCATTAGCAAAGGCAAGTTAAAGCTTTAACCCTCTAGTCAGGACAAAAAATTTACCCCTAACATATCTTCCTGATGTAATACACAACCCCTCAATACACAAAACCACAAATGCACAGACACACGCACGCACACACACAGAACAGTATTTTCTTAAATTATTCACTATTTACCATGACACTTACCAGTTTTTACTCTATTGATTAAAAAGGAAGATTTACTTTCCTGTATCAGTCCTGGAAAATGCTGCAGACCTAGACATAACAAACAGCTCCGCTGTACACTGGATCAAAGTTGTGCTGCTGCAAACTGTTTATCAAAAAATTAGCAGCAGTGGACAAGTTCTAGCAAGCCAATTTTTCATCATGCCATTCACGATTTGGGCTCACAACAAAGTGAGCCCTGAAACCACGCCAGACAGAAAATGTCAAACTGTTCCAAGTGCCAAGAGCCAGCGGAGCTGCTTCAGCTTCTGCTGCTACTGACAAAGAAGGTAATGCTCTGAACGAGGTCACTGTGTCACGATCTCACTCCCCGTGCTAGGTTTTCCTTTGCTTGGTGAGGATATGCTAAGCTAAAGCATCAGGAAAACATGGAAGAGGAGGTAGGAATACCGTGTGACGAGAGACAGATGCTGGTGTTTTGGAGAAACATTTTTAGTTGTTTGGGGATTTTCTTTTAAAAGAAGGAAATATTTAGAATTGCCTTTACTGCAAAAGAACTATTTCTAGTTGTGACCTAGTCATTCAAATGAGAAGACTGATATGCAGAAACGGAGGGGCAAACAAAAAAGAGTGCTGCCACGAGGCACTTCTTTAAAGGTTCCTGTATCCTAAGCATTCTAAAATAGTTTGAAGCATAGTAGGTACATAATCCATAAAATCCTGAAATGCAGCACTTTAGGACTCACCTGTGCTCTGCTGGAACAGGCAGTTCTCTTAGGTTCTACCCTAAATGAACATACCAGGTATCTAGGACTGAATTAAACACAAAGGTCATCACCTCCCTATGCTGCAAGCCCTAGCCTTACAACTACCCTGGCAGTGAAAGAGTCAAATCCAGACTAAAACAGGTCTATGTAAGTGTTTCAAGAGGGCAAATGAAGAGCTGGGATACACAACTAACATGCATCACTTTTGTTTACAGGTCTATGGCAATTATTATGCAGCAAAGCCCTATTAGAAACAGTCTAATTTACAAGTGTAAGGTAAACTGGGGGCTTTGCTACATCTGTAGTTACACAGTAGCCAAGATCTCAACATTAAAAGTTGGGCTTTTGCTACATACACAGTCATCAATTTCTGTGTTCCCTGAAAGGCCTCATTCCAGGAAATCTTCATTCAACTTTACAGGAGTTTTGCCTTCCCTGGGGCTGCACGATCAGCCGCAAAGCCTCTAATGAATCCAACTTGGCATTTGCAATGTTTGGGTCCCCCAGGATCATCCTGCACAAACTCTGATTGTTTGTCTGCTAAGCCCACACCCACTTTACAGCAATGAAACTCGTTCCAAGAAGAAAAATTTCTGTGGGCTTAAAAGTCAATCACAATAGGCATCTACTGAAAGGAAAAATGAGAGCTCCAACCTGCTTTTCCTTCGCACCAGACAACATTCATGCAAAGCTATGTAGCTGGGCTTGTGCGTGCAGTACTGTTTTCACACAAACACACAAGATCTTGCAGAGTAGTCACACTAACTACTATCAGCAAAGTTAAAATACTGGTGGGAAAAAAAGACAAAAATAATGCCACACCCAAATACCCTTTCTAACAAACTTCTCTAGCACTTGAACCTAAATTATATGCTCAGGACCAGCCTGACTACTCTGAACAGACGAATACAACTGCAAGCTCTTTGAGTGAGACAATTTCTCTTGCATGTGTGACACCCTACAGACACCTAGAATGCACTGAGCGTGAACGTGTACCTAGGGTGCACATACATCTTGTGTGCACGTGCACCTAGGCATGCCTTTACCCAAATTCATCAGCTCACAGCACCATTACGCAGCCCTCAGTATTAAGAAGAGTAAGAAGTGCCTGACACCTCAAGCATGGGCAGAGAGCAAAAGCGAAAGGAGAGACCAGCAGCAGCGAAAACAGAAATGAGAACATTTAGAAGAGGTGAAGTTGATGGATAACCAGTGCTACCATCATCACAGATGTTACTGCAGCGTGACCTCACAAGAGGAAGGCCTAGCCAAAATATCATACGCACTTCTCAATAAAGGCAGCTACTCTCTTCCTCCCTCCCACATCTCCCACCTAGCACATGGCAGAAGTTGGTACTGAAACTGCCTTATTGACAGTGTACGGCACGAATACACCGTATACTTCTCTCTGTATTACTCCATGCACGCACGTGCATCCAAACAGACCAGTACAGAATACAGCATAGCCTGAGATCAATCCCCATCATACACTGAGAACGCAGATGATGTAAAGATCCCATTCTCTTCCTTTGCACACATATTGTGTTGGAGTTGAACACAGACTCCTTTGTCAAACTCCACGGTAGCTCGCATACATTCTTCAGCCCTCCCCAGCCAGGGCCTGGGATTCCCTGCCTTTGCCACAGCCCTTTCACCATCACCAGAGGGAAACTCAAGAGGAGAATAGGAATGTGCTTAAATAGCGGGGCAGGCAGAGAACAAAAAAGGTTAAAAAAGAACACCGCCAAAAGATGCCAAAAAGGTTATCAAGAGCATGAGAAAATTCAGACTAGCCTATACGAGTTTCAGTAGATCCTGAATTTTGGAGACTAAATATCAGCCATCAGCACTCAGCTTTTGGCGTCTGTAGCTGCAGAGGCTATGGTCACCTACCATTATGATTACTTCTACAAGGACCAACTTCACAAAGCAGGAAGCACCCCAAGACCATTCTGGGAACACAATCCATGAACCCTGTGGCCCCAGAAGAAACCAGACTAAGGAACATCAGAAAGATACAAACTTACACTTTAGGAACTTCACACTTTTATTTCTTTAGGAAATCTCTTCATACAAAAAGTTTTGACATGTTAGTGCTCCACTAATAACAACTTACTTGCAGTATGCTAATCAGTTCCACTTGGCTTACCTCAACAAATCTCCTGGTTCTTTAAGAAATCACTTAAGAAAACACAAGAGGGAACATGATCAGGGTATTAAATTCAGCAATATCCCAAGAAGTAATGCCCATCTGTTTTTGTGCTAATGTTGTCTGGGAGCTTAAATACTCTTTCTTTTTTCCCCTCCTGCTGCTTACACCCCAATGTATTTGCAGAGAACATACCTCCTCCCCTCCTTCAGATCTCATTCCATTGGCTTTAAAAAAAAGCACTCTCTTTTAGTGTTCTTTCAAATGTCTGCCCCTCCTATACCTTTAATCTTTCTAGAGGACTCTTCTACATTTATTCTAACTTATATAACTCTTCTTTAAAAAACAACAACCAGAATTCTGCACCGTAATTCTAGTGCTCCAGCTAATCTCTCACCTGTGTCATGTACAAGGAAACTGAAATTTCCATACTTGCAGTAGAAATACCGTGCCCTATAAAAGAATGAAACTTGCATTCTTTTTTTCCACAAGTCTACTACATTGGTGGTTCACTGTCACCCCACACCTGAACAGCTAGTTCCAGAAATCTTTTTTATGCTGCCTGCAACTAATGAGTTTGAAGCAAATATTCCTAGGTTTGACTCCCAAGACCATGACCTTCCCCATTATATTTTTAACAGTTCACTCAGTGGATATGATTAAGGATCTCTGAGCACACAATTCTTCTTATATTATCCATTTTTAAACCATCTCCATTTTATTACTTGATAAAAACAGTCACAAAAACTAAAATTAAAAAACCACAATACTTAAAATGTTATCGAATGCAGGACAGAACCATAACCCCATGCCACACTTGCTGATACAAAAACCCAGTGAACAGCATTTGAATGAGCCCATCGGTCTTAACAGGAAAAACAAAGCAACCCATGACAGTCCCTCCCCCAAAAGCCCAGCAGGTAAAACAACTGTCTTTTTAGAATTGGACTACTGAAAGAGGCTTCTTTAAATTACAGCTCACTGGAAACTATGTGATATTTTAAACCACACAGAACAATTCTCTAAGAAATTTTGTAGCTGGGACCTTGGGATGGGAGTGAAGGAGTTTTTTGTTTTATTTTGGGTTTTTTTTTTGCATAGAAACCTGTTACTATTAATTAATCTTAACGCTATATTGTCATCGACCACCCCACCACACCCTCAAAAACAAAGCCTGCCTGTTTTCTGGCAGCAAACAATAAACGCAAGGAAAGATAGAAGCATTAAAAAAATCTGACACTAGAGGAGATTTGGCAAGAGTGAGCACATGAGAAACAAAAGCGAAAAAAACCCACAAACAATGACAAACCTTGATGTTTTCTTTTAGGGTGGAAATTTTATAAAGGGAGAGAAAAATACTCATTTGCAAACACTCCTGAAAGCACAAATCACGGATGTTGAAACATAACAATCGGCCTGTCTTAGCCACACATTCTTCACTATCCTCTTCAGTTTAGCCAGAACACATTTTCAGTGTGGCTGGGGATGCTGCAGTGAACATACAGGAGTCGTCTAGTCAGCAGCTAAAATTCTTGAAAGGTGAAGGGATGATTAGCAATACAACCCAATGACATAGCGGGCCCTCTCTCATCCATATTGACTGCTGTAAATGGAAGGATTTTCATCCCAAAGATGATACTACGGTGGTTACAGCTTTTCACATAAATAGTGATGACTGGCAGATAACTTCAGGTTAAAATAAGAACCTGCAACACTGAACACAAGTCCCATGGTACTGCAGCAGCCTTTAACAGCCCAGTTTTTCCTGGCTAGGAGAGAACTGATGAAAAGGCCAGGCATGGAATCAATTAAAATAGTGCCAAAGTGGTTTTAAAAAGAAAAGGTTAAGACACTCCAAAGACTTATCAGTTGAGAGTTTACTGGGTCATTTTCACACTGTGGTGGAAAGCAGAATTTTCACTATGGCTGGAGTACATTTAAGAAGAGGTACTTTAATGCTTATGAAATCAAAATATCTTACCCCCTAATACATAAAATAGCTATTCTAGGATATTCTGTCCCTATGCTTTACCCGTGTGGGGTAGATGCAGTGGCCCATATTTCCCACAGTGGCTCAAAATACTTCCAAAATCTGTCCTTTGGTCTCACCTGTGTGGGGGTCAGGTGCGAGGATACAAACACAGGAAATGCCATGGCACAACAGTTCAGCAGCTCACCGCATCTGCTGCCTCTCTCATGCTGGTCAAGCATCTTAGAGGAAGCATTAGAAAACCAACTGCACACACTGCCACTAGTGTGTACTGCGTCTTCAAGGGAAATGTTGTTCCAGACAGAAACAGTTCTTCTGAGACCCTTAAGGACTGGCAGGTTTTAAAATTTTCTTCCAATTAGTATGACTATCAGCAAAGGCAACAATCAGAAACTACCTCCCCAAATAAGTGACAGTACCCAGAACCAGGGGTTCCCGCAATTAAACATTTAACTCACTAGATTAAATGTTTCCTCCTTGTCCATTTCACATGTTTTTTCCTTCTCAATTTTACTGACCACTCATTTTTTTTACAGGAAGCAGTAAACCAAAACCTACAACAGGTGTTTTACTACTTTTACAACAGTAACACCTCCCTACCTCCTGCTTTTTTATTTTTTAAAGTGAAATTTCAGCCATCTGAAAATCTCTCTGAGCCATAAAACTGAACATGGTATCCAAACCATGGATGAAATTATCAATTTCACAGACAGACCTCTCCTGCATGACTTCTTACTTCATATCTCTTAATTTACAGTCTTAAGTTTAGACTTTTAATTACCACCCCAGCTCATCTAACATGTTCACCACTGACTCCAGCGATGTGCAGACCATGCTGCTAAAAAAATATGAAACCTAACATTTTTGAGCACTATTTTGTCAGTGTTCACTGCCTTGCCTTACACTATGTTGCTGATGTCACTGTTTTGCAGAATTGCTCAGCTGTTTTATTCAGCTGTCACTAGTGCCTTCTGAAGTCCTCTTAGCAGACTTAATGAACCTGAACAACTGTGATCTGACAGATAGGGTTACCACTTCATTATCTGTTCCATCCTTCAGATTTCTAATATAGCTATTAAAACCCAAACATTTGGTATTGATCCCTGCTGCACAGAACACTGTTAAACATTTCCAGGGACCAAAACTGGCCGTTCCTCTTTTTTCTCCTCTGTATTCTGAAGTGAGCTCGACAAGACTTTTCTCTTGGACTTTCACCAAGCATTTATAAAGCACTAGAGCGTGGAAGAGTCCTTGTGCTCCTCAAGTGTCACTATGACCCAGTTTTCTGAAAGATGAGAGCATATAAAAATAGTTGTGTCTTTGCCCTCTTATTCAGCATAGAGACACCTAAACTAGGATATCAAGACTAAGTTTCTGAGATGATTTCTTACACTGAACTAAACCAAAAGGCTAGCAAAAGGAGAGATTTGGGATAATTTCTTGAACAAATTTGGCAAGTAACCACTGGACACAGAGAGAAAATCACATATAACAAAATTTTGAGATCAAAGCATAAGGGGATGTATGAATCCAAGCTCTGAATGACTCTCTTTTATGCCATAGCAAGGTAATATTTTCTTAACACACATTAAAATCACCAAAAAAACCAAAGTAATTTCTTATCTTGTCATTATGTTGCCATTCCTTATTCTGGACCATAAGAAAAAAGTGCCTACAGTTACTGCCATGTTCTTTCAATGAGCTACCCCTACAGGCAGTACTTTAATTCACCCAGACCTTATGGGCGCAAGGGCATATGACTCCTCTTTAGAAGGGTAAAAACTGTCTCTGTCTGAGATGGAGCCTGATAAGGCTCTCTGCTTCAAAAGCATTTCTGATCATCAGTAAACCTTGCATTGCACATGGTGAAGGGGATGGTGCATGTCCCTCTCCTCACTTGGCCACTTCCTTTGAGAGGCTGGAACTGCTGTGCAGACCAGCCACTGGAAACGCCTACTGGGCATGTTAAGCAGCCCTAAAAGCATTTTTTGAAACCTCTGCTGTTCCTCCTGCCTGTTTGGTAGCTACAAGTTTTAGTCTTAAAGACCTGATGTAGAGGCTACTTAAAGAAGAACCTAGGCTATAAGGATTGAATTAGCAGCAGATTGGAGAGAAAAACAATGTAAGTAAGAAAAAACACAGGAAAGGTTAAAAGGAAATGTGAGGAAAGAGATAATTTTTGTTTGATTCCTAAAGCAGGCAATGCAGCATATGTGATGTTAATGATGAAAGAAGACTTGTTAAAAGAATCCAAATGCTTAGCAGGGCTAAATGGAAACAGGAATAATAACCAAATGGTAAGAAATAAATTTAGTACGTCCAGCTGTAGGAAGGCTGGGAAAATATAAGGGTCTACAGGATTGCTGGAACAAGCAAAGTGGGAACGGCTGCGTGTATCAGTGAAGAAAGAAGTGAGAAGAAGGACAGCTGTTTAGTGAGGGCTGATCTGCATGTGCTCTGCATCCACTTGGAGCTTGCCTCTTGTTTTGTTTTCTAGGCTGACCTTCACCCCACACCACACAAAGAATTCAATGAATGCCTCTGTTCAAAGTCACAGTTAAAAGCCTGAAAGAACAAACATACCTTGTGCTGTGGCCCAAAGCCCAGGCCCAAGTGCCAGCAACCCAGCAGAGGGAGCATCCCTAGCAGCTCAGGCATAAGCCAGAGTGCCTGGCTCTGGCTGAGGGAACCTGCATCCTACAGTAGCTTTGAATGAGCCCTCCCAGCACTCGGAACAGGCAGAATAACTAAAAAGAAACATTTAGCTTGCTCTCCAAAGGGTTGCTCCTAAGCTTTTATGGTGAAAGATCAAAGCTAGGGGAAGGATGGGAGTTTACAGGACAGTAAAGAAAGTTGAAACTATATTAGTAGTGCGCATGCTAATAAGGCATACACGCAATATCACTCCACTGAGAGAGCATGCTAACGATTTGGGCAATCTGTACCAAAACATGTGAAAGCAGTTAAGCATGTCAGCACCAGTACCGTCTTTAGAAGTGTTCTGCTGCTTTATGAGCAGCTCCTCAAGACACACATGCACATGCAGTTTCATAGAAAGAAGGTGTAATACACAAGAACGTGAAAATGCAGGGCTTCCCAAAGTGCATCCTGCATGCCACGTGTGGTCTGCAAAGCCTCTGCATGAGGCTTGTGATTTTTTTCTTTAAATTGTGGTATTTTGTTTTAATTCTGGTACTACATTTAACTGAGGTATTGCACCACAGATTTGTTAAGCAGCATCTAGTTCAGTACGCTCTCTGAACACAATTTGGGGAACATCTGTATAATGGGAGTAAGACAGAAACTGACCTCAGGGCTTTGGCCTAAAGACTAATTTACTGACAGAATCATTTTGGAATAATTATACCTATGGAAATCCCCATTTATTCTGGAATAAGCGTGGGTTTTTTAACCTGATTTAGCTTATACAACTTCCAAAAGTTTTATCAATGGGGGCAGTTGATAATCCTGCTAAATTCCTTTGCATGACCTTTCATATCACGCATAAAAAAGTGAAAATGAAAAATGCAATAATCAATAGTAAAAATAAAATCCTAATTTTATTAGAGGCAAGAACGTGTCTTCCTGTTGTTCAATGATATGCTCCTTAACGTGTTCAAAAAGTAAATGTTAAAACAAAGGAATTTGTACTAGTATTTTTTCCTGGGTTCTGACAGCTTCACTCTTGAAGAGTAAATAACCATCGACAGTTACAGTTGCAAGTACTAGTTCTCTAAAAATGTCCTGTTATGGTCAAAGGCAGAGATATTAAAGGAGCCAAATTTGGTTCCTATTGCCATATGTTCTTTCTAATAGTCACAGCCTGAGTTTCAAAACTGATGTAGATTTGCACTTCCGTTTATCTCCATTGAGTGCTACTGTACTCTCAGTACTTCTGAAAACCAGGACAGTTACTTAGGAGCTTAATTTTAGGCACTCATGTCTGGAACCTGGCATAAAAGCTCAGATTTAAACATTAAAAGAATCCATGCACATAAGCTCTTTGTGAATATCTGAAAGTCTCAGTCACAATGCCTGAAGTTAGGCACCTCCTTCATACTTGCATTTATAAATAGGCACCTAAAAATCTACTGTAGGGCATAAATGTGATTTAAATGCCTTTTGCCTTGCTCCTGACAAACTTTTTTCAATGGAAGTTTTGAGCTAATTAGTATTTCCAAGAAAAGTTTTGGGTTTGCAAAATGATATTCTTAAGATAAAGAAAAGAGGGATATGGAGCAAGGAGTTCTTGGTTTTAGAGAAAATAATTCCGGTATTCAGAGTCATTTCCTTATGATATCTTTGGAGACTGAGGATGCAAAAGTCTTGTGTAACTTCCCCGTGACATTTTCCTCCTGATAACATAACTTCTTTCAAGGGCAGGAGGAACCTTGCCAAACATAATCACCACAAATTTTCCCCTCATACACAGCCTCTGACTGCATCATTCATCACCTATGCAGACAGACATTATGCAAGCCTGTTTGCCAGATACTGCCCCTTAGGAAGTGCTTGCAGAACACCAGAAGTACATAAACTCTCTCCCGGGCCTCCAGAAAGCAGAGGCCATCTCTTTCAACTATGGCTTCCACCAATAATGAAGTCAGAGTGCTGGCTTTGTGATATCACAGCATTCTCCGTAGCAACAGCCTATGAGGTCACAAATAAAGGATTATCACTTTGCTGCAGGATTAATGGAACTAAGAAGCTGGTCTGTCAGGAAAATGGGTTTTACTTCAAATAATGGGAATTACGAGGATGCTTAAAATAAATGGGTTGTAAATTGTCTTTGTCTGACATGCACCCTTTTTTCAATAATACTGTAAAATAAGATACTGCTTTCTTTGACAGCTCCCAAGTAACTAAGTGAACTGCAGGCTGCCTCTTGAGCTGCTACACAGGAGAGGAATCCTGAAACAACTTCCATATTTTTTGAGTCCTCAATCATTTGACTTTGCAAGTGCAGACAGCAGTCCTCAAATTGTCTGCTGGTTAATTTATTCACAGGTGTTCAAAGCTGGCAATAAGATCCAGAAAGTGACCAAAAAGAAATAGAAAAGGAAGTCTGTAAACATCTTGCCTTAGCCCACCTTACTGTTTAGGCAAGGATTTGTGAAGAAGATTCCTAACCATGAGTCTATGTTCCTAAGAAAGATCAAAAAAAAACCCATTGTAAATTACAGTGCTTTAAATAGTTGCTTACAATGCAAGAAAAAGTGCTTATTTAGAAGAACCTTCCCTGCAAAATATACTTGCAGTCACAAGAATCTTTACTGCAAACATCACTGTTAGAATAAAACACTTGTATGAATAATTTCATTACCCTCTTAGTGGTTCATTTTTTTCAACAGTATCTGGTTTACTCCCCAGTGAATACCCTGTTTAAAAGTTTTGTAAAATACAGAACTCCAGAACCTGTTTGAAACTATTCCAAAGCCTTTATCTCCCCACTTCCCCAACATGGAGGAAATTAAGAATAGGACAAATACAATCACCTGATGAATGTTGCCTGGCCCCTCAAGGAACCACTGAAGCTTCCATGCAACTATGCAGAGCACAAATTAAAAAATTTAACTTGGTTTCAGCTTTTAAAGGGAGTTATAGTCCATTGGGGGGAGACGGGGAATGAAAGGAAGGATGATACCAGGTGAGAACAGACTTACAACATTATTCACAGAAGTCCCATGACCTGTGCATGCTTTCCAGTAAAAACACTTCTCCCATATTTTTGAAGTAATTGCCCACTTTTCCAGATGCCTGGCAACTCAGGCTGCCTGATGTCTGGAAACTAGCTACTGCATGCATATAGACTCATCTCACATGTGCAGCAGGTCCAACACATCAGATGTACTATGCATGCATAATTTATCCATAAGGGATTGTCCCAGATTTCAAGATTAAGATCTAAAAATCCTAAAACAGCCTGGTTTGTAATTTGCAACCTGAGCTGTGATGCAACCATAAAGCAGTTGTACAGTGTAAGAGGATCTTGCAACTTCAGGAAAATTTTGAGTAAGGGCCTACTTACAGCTTACTGGAGCTGGAAGGAGAGACTTCCAGCATTGTGAGCGTAGGCACTAATACCAGTTTGCGTTCTAGGACAGGAAAAAAACATTCCACAACTTTGCAGCAGCTGATCAAGAGTTCACCTGGAGTCTCCTGGTCTGTAAAATTTATATCTCTATTGTGCAGTTGGACAACTGTTGAAAACGTTAAGAAGAAATAACATAGACAGATGAGAGGTTTCACAGTCTTTTAAGTATGCTTTGAAATTGCGTAACCTATTTTAAAACATATTTGTTTCTTTGCCCTCCAGCACTAGCAATAAAGAATCTCAAAGGATGTGCTTAGATAGACCAGATCTACTCGCTTTGCCACTAACCTCTACAGCTTTCTAGGCCTGTAAATAACGGCCGAACTCCGCCGTGCTGTAAGACACTACTGCGTTCAAACGAACCGTGAGCTTACGCCAGAGCCGGCTCTGGCCCGGACCGTCTCGTTAAGCCTGCAGGGAAGAGAAACCCACGGCCTTTACCGAACGGCGATTTTCCCGCGGCCTGCTACA
>NW_010556803.1:0-11664 GCF_000687285.1 Phaethon lepturus
TAAAAAAATACTGTTGTTAAAAGAAAAATATTCAGATTTTTCTCCCTAGAATCAAATCAATTACAGGAACTCCTAAATGCAGTAAAAATAACTGGCTTGCAAATCAGCCCTTTTTATCAGAAAGTCTCCCATGCTTCTGCCTAACACAGAGTCCCACTACACACCCCGTTTGGCCCTGGACTGCTATAGTCTCCTACTCTGCCCACCACCCACGCTCACGCCGGCAGCCGAGCAGAGGCTGTGCCTCCCAGCTTCCCTGGCCTGGCGTGCAGGATTTCATGCCAGCCTTGGATTTAACCATAGCACCGTCAAGCCCAGGGCCCCCGCGAGCCTGCACGATGTGCCTGGGAAATGACTCGGAGCCGCTGGGCTTTGGCCACACATGCTGGAAGGTGAGTAGACATCAAGAAAGAAAAAAAAAAAAAAAAATTTTTTTTTGAATGAAAGTCAGGCCACAGCATTTTCATATTGTTAACATCCTGAAGCTTCCAGTGGGTTTTAACTCATTAATTTCTATTATTGGGTTGACTGTTGCTGAATAATCCCAAACATCACACGGCAAGTGGGGTTTTTTTTACAGGAAGTAACCAAGCCAGAAGCAGCGAAAGCATCCTCTTGTTCTTGTGTGAGCTTTTTTTTTAGTTGATTTGAACAATGGCACCATGAAACAGCTTACAATAATGACTGTTACAAAATAGGAAGCTGAATTATTAGGCAAGCTTCATCTGCGTAACTCAATCAGCCTAGGG
The DNA here is from genome assembly GCF_000687285.1 of Phaethon lepturus. NCBI lineage: Eukaryota > Metazoa > Chordata > Aves > Phaethontiformes > Phaethontidae > Phaethon > Phaethon lepturus. Next base: position 750 of record NW_010556803.1, read on the forward strand.
AGGATATGACAGGCACGACTAAGACAAAGGACTGGACTCAGTGACCCCAGGCATCTCTGTCAAGACTCTGTTTCTGCAACTGAGTTACTTCAGAGTTGAAGTTTGCTTTTGCTCCTTCATTAGATGCACCATTCCTGTAAACTGCAGAGCAAAGCACACACACTTCCCAAGAAAGCGGATAACGAAACGTGCACACAGAAAGGAAACATTTTGGAGAGGCTGTGATGAGAACTCTACCTGAAAATAAGTTCCAGAATGGAAAAACAAAGTTTAGTATTTAATCTTTTTCATGTACAAGAGGTACACACGGCAGGACACGTAAATCATGAGTTAGTCTTTAAGCAAGCATAGCTTTCACAAAACAACAAAAAATAACTGTTAAAAGTGATCTTTAAGTAGCTGCAAGGTTCAAAGGCACAGAATTTCTACACGCCTGCCAAGAGCATCACTGGGACCAGCTCTGGAGTGATACATTTTGGACCAGATGATCAGTAACCGAAGGCAGACACCCACCATCCCGTCATTACAATAACCCTCCTGAAACTATGAAAATCAGGCCTAAGTGCTCATCTGAGCAATACTTCTGTAGACAGCAGCAACACAAGTGACTGAGCAACAGCAATACAGGAACCTGTAAGTGAATCATTAACGAGCAATGATTTCTCCATTACTCACCGTGGATATAGAGTTACTGTGGGTAAGATTTGTTTCTAAAAAAAGGGAACAGCCGACAACATGAGTACTAACACATTCAAAGCTCGACACAACGTAGAAAGGAAAGAGGAAGGCATGGCTGTCGGTCAGTCTTTGTCCAAAAGAGCCGTTCATTGAGGAAGGCTCTGTGGAAGCACAGCAGCATCACACACCATCTCCTTCCGCAGGGGTCGTGTTCAGGGGCGCAGGTCAACTGGTTGTTGATTTTGCCTTACACCAAGAAATTATTAACTCATTCTACAAAAGCTATACATCTGTCAGACTAGTGATACAGATCAATAGCCAACAACCTACACGTCAACAGCTTGACCTCTAGGCGAGGGTTTCCATACCCCTTTACCCACATTCTAGAGTAAATACTCCTAGTACATTTTCTCCAAGCATTTGCGGTCTATGCTGCTGGAAATCAGCAGCAAGAGAACCAAGCTGACATTCTCAGCCATTCTTTAGGCAAGATTAGCAAGCAATTAAAGCTGTTGTATGAGGAATTTTAAGTGCTCTATGACTTCATGCCAAACAAGAGCTAGTCAAGCACTGGAATTTATTTTTTACCATTCTGTTCTACATAGAACCAGAAGACAGATTTAAAGAAAAGATTTCTGAAGCAAGGATTCAAACGATTACCAAAACATCTATTATAGTTTAAATACTAATATATGCTGAAAGAAATTCTGCATCAAAAAAGGACATGCAAAGCATTCTGATTGCTTCCTCCCAAAAATGTCAAAGTTAATATATTCCTACAAAACATCCCCATTTCAACCAAACTGGGGGTTTTAAATAATTTTATTGTTTTGTTGGCAAAACATAATTAACAGTTATGCTAATTGCACCCCAGCTGGTTTGGGTGCAGCACATCCTGGGAACACTTTTAAAGCCCAGAGCCAAATCTCAGCCCCAAAAGCAAAGGAGTGCCTTGCCACCCATTGCCGACAGCCAGATCCACCAGAACACGTAGCAGAGAATACAGCTTTTGTCCCAAGAGTTGATCATTTAGTCCCAGCTACACCTCTTCATTAAGTTGCTAGGAAAACTGGATGAAATAACAGAGAAGGCCATGCATTTGATGGGGTTATGAGTGACAAGACCTTCAAGCTTGTTTTTAAGAACAACAGAAAATAAAGACGATTTTGTGAACTGGCACCCACAGCAACAATTGCACAGCTTGCATGGGTTTGATAATATGGTTTGAAAATAATTATTTTCATAAGTACAGCAACTGAAGCAGAAAAAAAAGTTACAATGAACAAAGAGAGTAAACGAAGTTAAATAAGGCAAATAAAGCCTGAGCTACAGTTTCAGACTGATCTGCTGTTCATATAAAGAACGCTCTAGTTGGAGATTAGGGGTGAGAAATAAGAACTCATTAGCTCTTCTTCAGGGTTCATGATTCAAATCTGACAAAACACACACTTCAGTGTTTCCAAGCTTAAAGAAAATTCCAGCAGGGTCACGGAAGATGCTATTTATAGCTGGCTTAATCTCTGTGCACTCAAACACAGCTTTTGTACATACACGTATTTTGTTAGCACTTGAATTAAAAAAAAAAAAATACTAAAAAAAAAAGTAATCATCCACAAGTTCTGAAAATGCAAGTGAGTTCTTCCTCTTTATATTAGCTGCTCCTGACTAAATGGCACCAAAAACCAGCCTATAGTTTTTCTAGTCAAAACTGTTACTGGAAAAAAACAAGTCCTGGAAAATATTCAGTGACAAAACTGAGAAAGAAGAATGTGGAAAGTTACCAGCAATTCATTCCTTCAATAGGAAACAAACTCTTCCCACCCTCAATGTACCTATGGGTACAGCTGAGATTGCTCTGTAACCTGGAACATCCAGGCGGTGAAAGGCATTGGGAAGTGCCCGGCACCAGCAGCTGGAAGGAAAGCCAAGAGTCCTGGTCTTTAAGGTCATTGTGCAAACATAAACCCGGCTAAGCCCTCTGACAGAAGGAAAATACACTAGAAACCCATGGTGCTCCGCTCTGCCTTGATTCCTGACCGGCTGCTCACTGCAAAGATCGTTTAGGTCTGGGGCTGTTAGTAGCAGGGCAAAGCAAACGGGTCAGACCCCTGTGCAACCTACGCCGGGATCGGGGAGAGGCAATGTGCCGGCTCCCGTGCCAGGCAAACGGTGCCTCACCAAACTGCCTGCCTTCTACGGCGAGAGGGCTGCCTCAGCGGACAAAACCGGAGAGCAGCGACCGCTGTCAACCTGACACGGTGCGAGAATCTGGACAGACTGCCTGGCTCTAGGGGCAGTGGTCAGCAGGTCAACCCACACGTGGCGGGTGGTCAACAGTAGCAATCCTCAGGGGGTCAATACTGGCGTCAACATTGTTCAACATTTTCTTCAGTGATCTTTGGGAGATAAGCAAAGCTTGACTAGACAAGGTTGCTTAGCGCCTTGTCCAACTCTGAACTTGGACATTGAGCCATGGGGTTGGTCCTGGTGACCTTCAGGGATCCCTTCCAACGCAAATTATTTTTGGTCCTGAAACACTGAAGTTTAGTCTTTGCCTTTTAAATTACTGATCATATACTTAAAAACATGGCGAAATGCAAGTTAGAAAGGTTTCAGCCATGGCAGATGGTATGAAGAATGATGTAGCCCAAACTCTGCATCACCCCTTGGAAAGATAGAGAAGTACATTTATGTAGTTGCAACAAGGCCCTTGCAACTCTTCAATAACTGCTCTGTGCATGTATTGCTACACAAGCTCCACACAAGTCATTTACTCACAGGGCTTTTGTTACTACATTCTTTACGAATCCATAAAAGAAAGTTTGTTGAACTACTGTAGTTTTCAGACATTTAGAGGTTGAATGTGCCTACCAGCCAAACCGTTTTAATAGAATTAAATAGAGATTTCATGTAAGCTTTTAATAATGTTGACAACTACTAAACTTCAGTTAGCTGAGCCAACAAGAAACCACTGAACCCTTACATATGTTTTCCTCTCCCCATCAAGCATGCCCAGTGCAGAACACTGTGCATAGACACCAAATTTCCCTATCTACCTTCTTAAAACACTAACAGATCAAATCTGGCTGTAAGGGAGCGGTGAGGGGCTGAACCTCACTCCTTCCCCCGACACAACGCTCCGGTGAGTGTGCCCTCGGCATCCTCCCAGCTCAAATCCAACCCATGCGCACACACAGGTTGTTTGGCATGCCACTGTTCTGCAACAGTCCCAGTGCCCAAGGTCAGTTTTATTACCTTTAAGCAGGTTTAGGAAAATATTTTATGCTGGAGGAGCATGGCAGAGCATCTTCTTTAGCAACGCTACTGTCAGTGACAACGCCACATTACCGACATGCTGCATTTAAGGCTCTGAGTTAATAGCTATTCAAGCATTGAAAACAGAAGTACTTTACCAATGTACATGCATTGGAAAAAATCACGCAGAATCAGTCAGAGAAAACTAAAAAGGAGAGATTTTAAGTGATAGAAATCTTCTAGCAGTCATAATTCATAACCAGCTGTCATTTCTCTTAAGGTACGCCTCAAGGAAACTTGATGTACATCCAAACTTCTGCAAGCTTGCTGCTTTCTGTTGGATGCACCTTTCATTTTCCCTGAGAGTGCAAATCATGTTCTGGAAAGGCTACAGCATGCCAGGGATACTTAAAATAGAAAGGCCTGTAACTGGTGATACTGCAAATATAAATATAGCGATTGGTATAGCGGTGGGTGTAATAGCGGTGACACGGACCCGGAGCAGCCCCGTGCTCAAACTCTGCTGGCAAGCTGCTGGCAGCTCCCTAAAACGCAGGCAGAAGAGAGGGAATAGCCGTTTAACAGTTCGAACGGGCATAATGCAAACAAAATGAGTCCTGCCAAATTCACAGCACAATTCTAACCCTCGGGCTTCAGTGTTACTAAATTTAGGAGTTTCAGCACAGGAAGGGAGGTAAAAGAGTACAGAAGTGCTGTAGTAACATAACGGTTAGAGCACGAGCCGATTGCAATTCTGTGTAATTTTGACCTTGCTGTACAAACAAAAAAAAAACCCAAACAAACAAAAAAAAAAAAGGCATTTGCAGCTGCCCCATTGGCAGCTGGGGCATCGTGTCTAACTGCCCCTTTTGTATGACCAGGGGAAAGCACAACCATGGCTTTCTGTAATAGCAGACTTTAGAGAAGGATACAAACACCAAATCAAGAACCTCAGAGAAAAAAGCTGGACTGAAATGCTTGGCCACCAAACTAGCAAAGCCTACAAACCTGAAAGTCTGCTTAAAAATATTAGATGTCAAAGTTATCAAAGCACACCACCACTTAGAACTGTCTCTAATATAATAATGTCATGTTTATTTTTGTCCCTGACTCCAGAGTAGGTGCTACAGCTATATTTGTGCTTCTTGTAGCATTTTAAAGGAAACACACAGGGACCGAGAAGAGTAGTAGAGGGTGTATTAGATTATCTATTTCAGAGAGCAGCCTTGGTGCATCATCAAGTTAATAAGCAGTTTCAGGTCAACAGAAAGACCAAAGCATATACTGAGAAATACTTTTCCAAACATTTTAAAGTAAGTATTTCTATTGGACTAAGAACAAACAATACTCCATAGATATTAAATTTAGTGAGCCTTGTTTGGCAAACTAAAAGAAAAAAATACTTCAAAAACTTCATCTAATAGGTGACTAAGCCAGTGCTCAGAGCCACTTGAGCATACGGTCCGTTGTGGCAGTGTCATTCAAGCCATCGGGCAATGCGGCGCACACATCTTGACAGCAAGTCTTCCCAAAGCTTCTGAAGAAAACACTCATGATCTCTCCGGCTACTGCTGAGCACGTCGCACCGAACTTCTTGCCGAAGACAGAAAAGATTGCTGCCAAGGGACGGCTACTCCCATGACAAATAACACCTTCCAGTAGCAGCAGTCTAGCTTTAGCGACAATGAAAGTATGGTTCTTGCACCCAGAGAGGGGCTCACCCATTTTAGGGTAACATTACCTCAGGCAGGCAAAGTCAGGCCTGCGGTAAATCTCATTATTTTATAACAAATAAGAGCACCATGTTGCTGAAGCTAATTTAAAGTCATTTCAAAAAGAACAAAAACTGGTAAAGAAATAAAACCTGTACAAATTATTTGTTTTATTTCTAAGTCTTAACCAGGAAAAAATAAGCCCCATCACAAGGCCACAATTACTAAATTCAAAGTATTCTGAAGAGAAGCCTAGCTAAAAGTTTGGGACATCTCACACTCAAAAAGACACACACACAAACCCCCCAAACACCAAAAAAACCAACAAAAACAAAAACAAAAAAAAACAACCAGCTTCACATTTGGTGAAATATGGCCTCAAGTTGCGCCAGGGGAGGTTTAGGTTGGATATTAGGAAAAATTTCTTCACCGAGAGGGTGGTCAAGCATTGGAACAGGCTGCCCAGGGAGGTGGTGGAGTCACCATCACTGGAAGTGTTCAAAAAACGTGTGGATGTGGCGCTTCAGGACATGGTTTAGGGGACATGGTGGCGTTGGGTTAATGGTTGGACTTGATGATCTTGAAGGTCCTTTCCAACCTTAGTGATTCTGTGAAATAACATCGTGTCTAGGCAATCTGAGAGGAGAGGTCTGTCCCTGTCAGGAGCCACCAGCAATTGCTGCAGGAGACACCCTACCCCTCTTGTTTTCAAAGACTCTAGAGATGCAGAAACCATCCCCTTCTAGTTTGTGTCCACCTTGTCCTCAGTGTAAGGCTGAGCATTTGGTCTGCAGGAGACAGTTTCTTTCAGCTTCTCGTGAGACATCCTATGCAGGAGGTGGGGCCACCATTCAGCCCCTCCAGGTCCAGTGCTCACCTTAGGAGCCACACTCACTTCGTGCTTCTAAAGACCTTCAGGAAATCACGGCCAACACACAAGGATGGTAGGTTGGCTACATCTACAGCTTTAGCCAACAGATCTTAGTCTCCATCTTATTTCATGTCAGAAAGGTCAGTGTGGCCAGTCTCCAAAAATCAGCCAGAAGCCCCCACTTCACTCATCACCTCCCTAAGTTAGGCTACAAGTTTCAACACAGAAAGTCACCTGCCCTTCTCTCTCCTTCCCTTTTCTTCTTCCTGCTTGGTCTTTCTTACTCCTTACCCCAAGCTTAGGTTGACAGGCCACAGATAATGTGAGCTGGACTCAGGTGTCCACATAGAAAAGCCATTGTTTAAAGGTCTTGGGCCAGAGCTCAGAGACTCGAAGTAGATGGCCCCTTGCTCAGTCTTACCTGTATTCAGTACAGCTCCTTTGCTTCCCTAAATACAAAAGAAACCAGGACAGATGACTGCAGGATGTATCCGCAAGTACTCACTAAGAGCAGCTGATGAACAAATCCATTCACCCAAAACATCAAAAGTTATATTCTTTAACAAGAAAAAGTGATGTTCTTGCAGCCATGATGATCACAGGATATGAGCAATTCAAGAGCTTATAAGGAGACAACTTCATTAGATCAAGAGAAACCTGGGGCAGGGGGCGTGGACACGACACACCGTAAGCTTTTAGTAGACAAATTCTTCATTAGGCTTCCAGGTACTCATACCTAGCACTGCTCAGACCACCACCAAGCTCCAAAATACACCTTTTTTGTTTTGGTATTTCTCACACAAGGCAGAAGCAGGGCAAGAAGACAGGCGGGACACTGGACAACACCATTTCCCTCCTGTGAGGTCAGCACAGTTATATTCAAGGTCTACCAGTTCCAGCATGTACTTTCTTACATGATTAAAGAAAACTACCAAACTAAGAAAACCTTTGCTTAATGGTTGACCAAATCTAAAATACCATTAAGTGCACTGCTGTCCCAATAGCATATCAACAGACAAATCAGCATTAGCAACGCAGAGATTTTTCATATGCTATTGGTTCCATAAACCAAGAAAAATGCTGTTATTGTGGAACAATTGAGATTTCTTATGAACTAATAATTTAACCATAAAAACATTAATTGACTCCTTTTCACTACATTTTGCAGAAGCCCAGTTCTCAGAAGCAAAGCCAACTCCACTTAAATTTGATTAGTTTTGGGGAAGAGGAGGGTAGGGAGACAGGAAATAATTAATCATTTATGAACAGAAAAGAAAAATCCTAATGCAATCATTTCCAATTCAGTTGGCAAGTTTTCCTTTATTGTATCACAGGAACATGCTAAATCAAGTCACCACATCTGAATTCCTCCCCTTCCATGACAGGAGCATACCGAGGCTTTAACATCACCAACGTCACACAGTACAGCCTTCAAGCTAAATCCTAGTTATCCCACTGCTAGCCACGGAAGCAAAGAATTCTGAGTAAACAGGCAAAAATAAATCACAGTGAGATGTAAGCTACAAAGCACACATTAGGGCTGGTTTGGGCCATGGACATACGGATTAACAGATAGTCAAGCAGAAGATAAAAAGCAAAAACGAGGCAGAGAGGTCAGAACCACTTCTCACCCTCTCATGAACCCAAAGCAAACTCACGTCCTGCCACAAGTGCATGCTCTCCCATGCTAGACTGGTCTCAGAAATGGCCAGTTTGCAAAATCCTTACAGGACAAAAAAGTCCTTGATACAGAAGGTATCGATACAAAAGGTGGGCTCTCCTCTTCCTGCAACCTGTACCCGTACCTGTAGTATTTCCTGTATTTCTGTATTACTGTATTTCTGTATTTCCTGCCCTTTCTTACTACACCCAAGTTAAATAAGGTCACAGAACTAGAGTTCTAGGGATCGTCCTTGGATTTGTGCTGTACAAAACACTATGAAGTACAGAGGTATAGCTGGGATTCCTCTGTACTGTGAAAACACAGTGTAAGTATAAGTAAGAATCAAGATTTGGCTATTAGGCATGAAGCTACAGAGATTTCAGCTAGTCTTCAGTGGTACAGGGAGAGGACAGAGATTAGAATAAAGTGGAAGACTTCACAGCAGAAGAAAGGATGTAGCACAAGAGGGCTCCTCCTTTAGGAGAAAGGGGCACAGGAAAATGCAAGAAAAGACAGAGATGCAGAGAAGACGCTGCCAGGACAACAGTTGGTGTGCAAGGAACAGCCCCGAGGGCTACGGCACAGGTGGAGACCACAGCATGGAGGTAGAAGGCAGAGATTCAGGCCAAGTAAAACAAGCGACAAGAGAAGACAGGGCCAGAAAACAGTGTGGAGGGTAAGAGTGACTATCATCCAAGTAAGGATGGAGGAATGCTTATCTGGGTGTATGCAGAGAAAGAGACAAGTGGGGCAAGAGATGCATATTTATGGGTCCAAGAAGAACAGCATCTCTTCAGAAGTAAAAAAATCCCCACAATCCACTATTGAAGAATTGAGAAAATAAGAACAAGAAACCCCAAAGGTTTTTGGTTTTGTTTTGATTAAGGAAAGGTCAAAGCTACAAGTGTTGTGTAACAAAAATTAAATGACAGTGTCAAGAAGTGAGCTGGTCAGAGTTCACTCTCTGTATGGGACCATGCAGGAGAACACTTCCCGGACACGGCCATGAGCAGACAGTACAGGAGCTTCCTTTTCCAGTAACCTGAAGGACGAGAAGTAGCCTGCTGTATGTGTTATTTCTCTGCCACGTCCCTCCAACCCTGTAGCTCCAGCACTGACTACTGAGCTATTCCTACCTGCCAAAGAGTATCATTGCCAGTAGCTTAAGGCCATGATTATTGGTAACTGCAACCAAGCTAGCTCTGTCTGCACAGGAGGAAGGGTTGTTTACGTTCTGCAATATTTTGTAATAAAATCCTATTTTCAGAAGCTCACAGGAGAGCTTTGCTTGGTGACAGTAACATCACATGAAATAACTACAGGACTTGGCAAGGACGAGGGCTCTGGTTCCTGGCTGCTCTTCTACATCACCTGAGGGGAAGTTGTTCCCTTTTCTGTTTCCATTTCCACATTTGCAAGGCAGGAGTGATGATAAAGGCCTCTTCTGTTAGGCACTTTTTGAATTAGAAAACACAGCCACTGTTGTCCAGGCACAAACAATGGTCCCTGTTCTGAAGAAAATGGAGAGAGGCCAAATAAATACTTGGACGTATAACCCAAGCAGAGCTGCTCTGAGGGTGTGAAGCCTGGTAGACTTAGACATGGAAGGCTTAGAGATCTCCAGCAGCACCAGCTTTAAGGTGATGGGGGGAAGCACCCCCCCCCAACTTCTCTCTCCCTCCCAGCACCACCCAGAACAGCCCCCCACATACTTAACGATTCACTGCACAAGCAGCTAAGCGTTGGATGTACGTAAGGTCCAGACAACAAGGAAAAATCATTATGAAAAGTATCTGGGATGCTGGCAGATCTGCTTTCTTATTCACAGCATGCTGTATTTGCCTCTGCACTTTTTCCTTACATCTCTGCCCAGCTGCGAACCGAAACTAGTTAAGTAACAGTACAGTTCACCTTTGATGATGCGGAGTTTCTAATGAGGGACTTCCCAAGAAAATAATACTCAGACTTTGAGTAATAATTATTCATACATGCTATAAATAAACACAGCTCCTAATACTTTTAATTGGACTGTTTCCACCAAGAAGTTATGTTCCCCTTAAATATTTACGTTGTAAAAAGAAACCATACAACAGTTCTCCCAGTGATGGAGGAGTTAAGAGTGGCCTAAGTCAAAATGGACTTACTGGAGACATCTTACTACAGCTTCCTTCTTTCAGACTATGTAAAAAGCTGATGAAGATCAAAAGCATTCATTTACTCTATGATACACATTTGAACAAAATTAATTAAGTGGGTAAAGGTTTTGCCCATCTGCATTAAAAGTTACAATTACATTTGAAAGCATTAAACGAGCCAGCTGTTAAATGACTTGCTTCTGCAATTCTGACAGATAGTAACCCTTACCGAGGCTTCCATTCTTCTACATTCCCTTCAGCATATTGGGTATTTTACCCACCGTGGGTGGGATTGCTCTGTCCCCCTAGCTGAAAACAGCTTATTTATCACAGTCACAAAACTTAAGCTCTTTATACATTCCCACCCCCCCATATATTAGCATGTCATGGGTTTTGCACATTCACCCATATATACACCAAGACTCTACCTGCCACATATAAGCTACTTAGTTATTTGTTTGCACTGCCACAGCACACAGGAGCAGTCGACATCAATCAGTATCTTGTACAAACAGCACTACACAAAGAGCAAGCGTGACCACTCATGTCCCAAAGAACTTATTATAGAAGATGGATAACATATGTAACGGGGCGGGGGGGA
>NW_010556803.1:11695-28069 GCF_000687285.1 Phaethon lepturus
GCGGTGCGGGGGGGGGGTGGGAACAGAAGTGTCCCAGGAGATATCAACCGTCCTTACAATAGATACCAGCCAAAGGGTTCTGTTTGTCATCTTTAAATAATGAAAATTTTTTTAAAAAACAAGGAATTCTTATAATGGATCTCTTCTTCTCTTTGAAGGAAGGAGAAATACTCAGGAAGGAGGAATACGTTTTCCACACTAAAGTTAATGGTCAATTCATTTTGATGCCACAAGGCCAACAGGCAGAGGCTTTTACTTGAAACAGTGTTGTAGTTTACAGTAGCCTTTCCTCTCCTTCCTCCCCAGGCGCTGCTTGGTGAACCTTCCCTTTCATTTTCTATGAGCAAAGTTGATTTCGGGTAATGCTGCCATAGGAAGTGTTGCAGCAGAAAGCATCTCAGGATCATCTTTACCTGCCAATTTACCCCTTGCGCTGGCAAGCTGAGAGATCTCAAGGGAAAGAACAGAGACAGATGGAAAAAACAAGCTAACAAGACTATTTCTATTAAGAACATCTCAAAGGACAACCCAAAGAAACTGAAGAGATGGTGCAGAAAAAAACCCACGGGAGAAAAAAAAGCAAGGTAAGCAGATTCAGTGAGACACCTGCTTAAAAGCTTTGCGAGATGACTCACCCAGTTCTCTGTTCCTCTCTCCAGCTTAGCTCGACACTGGATCAGAGGGAAGAGCTACACATCAGGAAAAAAGGGTGGAGTTGACAGAACATTTCCTGGGCAATCACAGGAGCAATAAGCAGCCTGTTTGTCCACCCAGTGCAAATTACAGGAGCAGCAACACTGCTCAAACACACAGCACGCAAGAGCGCCCTGAAAAGTGCTCCATCAGCCCTACGCTGCCGGGATGCAGGAGGCTGGTTATAATCTGTCCCTGTGATAGCAAGCACCGGAGTGCGTATCACCCACTGGGAACAGTGCAGAGGTCCCTGTGTGCCACCGAGACTGCCCCAAAAACATGACACCAACTCACTGCCAGGCTCTCAACTTACAGGCAGTTCATTAATGAGACCCTTTTAAAGGGCTCACGAGGACAAAGATCATGCAGCAGTGCTCTCTTGGACGAGGTGGATGAGCACACAGCAAAAGTTTTGGGAGGGAAGCAGAAGTGCTGTTAACGCAAGACAAATCTAGAACAGTGACTTCCAAGGTGAGAAGGGGAGAAGGTGAAGGACATGTATGATATTATGGCAGCCAGTTAACTTTACCAGCAGGCAGAAACCCCTCTCCAGGACGGAAGTGCAAGTATGGGAAGCAAGGGATGGGGAGGCTGGTGGAACCGCTGGGTTCTGGAGGATGGGTGTGAAAGGATAAGGCAACTTCTAACAGCTATAGTTGACATACTTAATTTCAAGCAAGAAAGAATGGGAAAGAAATAGAGCCTGAAAGCTGAGTTCCCCTCTGTGCTGCATAAAAGACTGAAGGGTCTTCTAGAGATGTAGTCCCATTTACTTTATAAGAAAGGCCAAAGGCACATATACAACAAGGAGGGGGACTGCAGACAGAACCAGAAGACTAAGCAGAAACTCACCTTGATACCAGCTCCCAGCCAGTTCCTGAAGCCTGCCCTAGAAACCCTCCGGACAAAGCTCCCACCAGGCCAGACTGTCTTGCATGTCCCTGCTGCCTCGTTCCCCTTGGAACAACACTCCCAATACCCCATCGCCTCCCCTCACGTATCCAGCCAATACCTTCACATCCTGTGCTACTCATCTTTCTCATCTTCTTTTCATCCTCATAGCAGAGCTATTACCTACAACACTCCTAATCACAGTTAATTGGCGTACACTATATGGAAGAGATCCATAATCTCCAAAGCATCTTCCAAACAAACTACAGCAGAAGAGATTTCCCCCACTGCTCAAGGCATTTGGCAAGAGCATAGCAGCAGACATTACACCAAGTGGCCTTTTTGTTTCCACTCCCTGAGTCACAACCCTACGCATCAAAGATTGATTTCACGCCTATCTGGGATGAATGAGCTTTCCTAAACGTTTATGACATGCTAAAGAAAAAAAAGCAGCAAGGGGAAGGTATGACTCACCAAGTATTTGCTAATCTATAGTTGATCTTCAGAAGTTATTACATTTGTATCATGTTTCAAAAATAAACATGCAGATTTCCAACACTTATCTCAGACCTACAGCACACAGCGCTATCATTATGGGCTACCCCGCTGCTGAAGGACAAAACCACACACAGTAACCTTCTCCAGGAGACCGAAAATATCAAATTACCCAGATCAGAAATAAAAGAAAAGGCATCCTTAAACAGTAACATACTCATTGATTAAAGGCTTTTTTCCTGAACTTTTTTATAATCCCTACTCTCTTCTACTAGCATAAATGGCAGCACAGGCTCAGCAGACTCAAAAATATCCACAAAGTTTATTTTATTTCTCATTAACCACCAAAATTCTTCGCAGGTTTCCAGAAGGACCATGTTGTCTCTTCCCATCCTCAAAGGTATTTGGCACAAGAAGAGGCAACACCTATACCATAGCTGAACAGATAAACCGTCTCCCTTGGCTGTCTGAATCACTGTTTTAAATTAAGCACAAGAATATGGAAAATCCCAAGCTTTCCTTTGTCTCCCCATATTCCTACTCCCCATTTCAAGGGGAAGTCCTACAGAACTTCGGGGATCAGTTTTGCTCCCAGGTTCAGATAAGCAAAGTACGTGATGGCAGTCTCCAGGCTCCTTGGCCTGGCTACATTTTCTTCTCCCAGCACCAGTATGTAAAATCACTTCAGGAGACAAATCCAGGCTAGCGAGGTGGGTTTGCACGTTGGCAGTCATTAGGCGAGGAAAGAAGCTCTAACGCTTAGAGCTGGGCTTGGGAGTGGTAGCTCCCAGTTTAGTGAATCTTGTAAATACTCCAGCACAGACTTCCCCACCCCCCCCCTTTTTTTTTTTTTTTTTTAAGAAATGCTGTTTGCACCACAAATGTTGTTGCAGACTGTAAAAGCGGAGTAAGAGAAGTGCCATCTCTGGAAAAAAGTTTTAAACTGCTGAAAAACCCAGATCTCAGTGAAACCACTGGGCCAGGGAGGTGATGACACCCAGGGAGGTTGGACCTGCCACAGCTGGTGATGCCAACAAACCAAACCCTGGATTCGGAAGACGAGAACTGCCATTACAGACGACACCATCCACGCCACCATCCTTTACAATAGCTATTATCAAGTGCATTAAAAGAAATTACAACAGTCAGTTAGCAGGGAAGCTTATTCCCTAAGCACAGGGAGCTGCATTCACTCTAGCCGATGCTCTCTTGCTTCGCTTATCCAAGCGCATCCAGCTCTGCCAATCCCATAGCCTGAACACAACAGCAGCGATGTTTACAGGAGAATTACACCACACACAAAGGGTTCTTTCTCCTGAGCCAAGCAATACACATTATTCCATATACTCTTACAGAAACTCAGTTTTTTTCTTTAATCATCCAAAGACTTAGGGTTGTGTTGTCCCATGCACAAGAAACAATGCAATCTAACAGTGTAAACTAAAACATGCACAAAAATACAAAGACATAAAACCACAACGCCAACATGTACTTAAAATTATATCCATTGATAAACTACTGGACTTCAAAGCATACAGAAGACCAGTGATTCTGCAGCATTCACACCTGATGCAGAACCACCACATTCCATTGCCATCTGCCAGATGTGATGGGACCCAGAAGGGACATCAAGGCAAATCAAGTTACCTCCCCTAACCTCCACTGAAATCAGCTATTTTTTAATTCTCCCCCTCCCATTTTTTCCCCTTTCTGCCTTTACTTTAGCAGACCCAAAGTATTTTTGCTAGTTTTCACACTTTCTTTTCTCCAGACCATATTTTTATTGTATACGGGCACTTCTGTTTGATAACGAAGGGAATTAAGCACTCGACTACCTTAAAAACTGTGTTTCTTTTCAGTATGTTGTTCCTATTGTATTTCTTTTATGTTCACCTTGAATGACTACTAATACACCAAGCCCAAGTCTTTGTTTTTTTTTAAATGAAGCAAATCTCCTGACATCATTGGCAACAGAAGCATTGCTTGAACAGAGAGTAACCAACAGTTACTCTTAACAGTGTATGGTAATGAATGAGACAATCCCCATTAACTATGGTTAATAACCACAGTTTCACACCCTATAAAAGTTCTGATGCTTAGCAAATGAGGAACAGGCAACCTTCAATTAACTCTTTCTTTCTTGTTTGAATACAATTTCATGTGCTTACTGGTGACCAAATTCTGTTTACCTACCTCATGAGAGCACTTTGTTTCTTTTAGTGCAAAAACTCTGAGAATCCAGCCTTCATTCAAACAAATAAACTCTAGATTTGACTTCAAGTGCTCTTATGGCCTTAATGTCATTAGGAAGGAGTCTGCATCTTGTGCCAAGGCATCTTCCTCCCCATCAGGTAAATTCTGCATTGGGTAACAGCTGTAAAAGAGCTGGATGACTAACAAACATGAATCCAACAATTGAAAATAAGCAGACTGATCTGTTATTCCCATTCTTGCCAGCAAGTGTTGCTGTTTACCAAGGGAAAGCAAGAATGAAGAACAAAAAAAAAATTAAAAAAAGATATTTCTAAATTTCCTTGTTGTGTTTGTACCCAAATCCTTCCATGCAGAATTCCAATTCATCAGCTGAAACTCAATGTGGCTTCAGAAAAGTATGCTTTCTGTAGCTTCTGAAAGCAGAAAGCTTGCAGACTATTTTCTGAAAAAAAACTGAACATGCATATGATCTTCTGTAGTGTTGATAAGCACATTGCAAATACCCAAGGAGAAAATTTGTGTGGGGAGATAACTGCAGAGCCTATTCTTAGTAACAGAGTTCTGCATCTGTTAAACCAACTCTGCTGGCACTGTGCTGAAAATTCATATTCACGAACACGTGCTCCAAACATTGTGAAAAAGATACTATTTTAAATTGTTTTATGTAACTTGAAACATGTCTGAGAGCTCATGGAGGTATTTTCATTGTGTGCCGAGAAGGAGCAGAGCCTGGAGCAGTGGTCCCCAGCACCTGGCTGATAAACAGCCAGTGGTGTCTGGCCATCACAAGCCTGCAAGTTTTAAAAGCACAACAAAAGGCAGAGCAAAGCCTGACCTCCCACAGAAACAGGTTACACAGAGTCACAGGCCTAAACGTGGCTGAAAAGCATGGCTTTAAAACTGGGATTTTGCTGGTTAAACCGCTGTCACTCAGCATGGGAAACTGATCCTAAGTGAAACGTTTAAGCAAATCATTAATTGTTCAGTGTATCACCGAGTTCCTTTTTCTGGTCCCGTCATGCACGTAAGACTCACAGACGAACAGTAAAACCCTAAAGAGACCTGCAGATGAAAATAATATGGTGCAAGCCTTGTGTGTGGCAGTGAATGAGATGGGAAACTTGGTCTGAAGACAGAATGAAGCACCAGAGCCCCAGTTTCCCATTTTAATAGACAATTTTACCGATCAAACTTCAATGCTTCTTTTAAGTGTCTTATTTCAATCTGAAAACCAATTTTTGGTAGGGGAAAAGTTCATTACAAACTTTTTTTTTCCTATCATCAGCTTTTTTTTTTTTTCCCAGTCCTCCCATAGCATTTTATTTTTGAACAGTACAAGAAACTGGGTAGAAGCTCATTCTCTCCCTGATACATCTTCTCTGCCTCTTAAGTTAAACCAAGCAGAAATCATGGCGAAGTACACTCTTTCTAATGTAACTTCTTTACAGTTATGCCTCCCTGTACCAAACAGAATTGGACCCTTGTATGCAACTATAAATAATGGCTACAAATAAAGTACTGTCAAATGGAATAAGACCATTCACACAGTACTAGGCTGAGTCCTAGTGAAAAAAAAAAAAAAAAAACACGAAATAGCAAGCAGGGAAAACTTTACCTCTAAATCCATAGCTGAAACCTCACCAAATGGCTGAGAGTAGTCTCTGTGTTTGACATCACCTGAAGACCACTACAACACCTTCCTGCAACACTTACTTTATACATGACCATGTGAAAAAGTCATTATCCCACCCAGGAATAACTGGACCCTTACTTGTAGAGTAGCTGTAGAAAGGTCAAAGCCTGAAAGGATTGTGGAGAAAGACAGAAAGACAGACAGGAGAGAAAAAAAAAAAAAAAATCCTGCAAGTTGCAGGGACTCCAGCAAAACAGTTCTCTAGTCGGTTAAACAGCCAAAAGCAGTATTAGGCTGCACCACTCACACCAGACTTACTCATAACCCCTTCCTCACGGCTCCCAGGGGCCGTATTCTGGTACCTGTTTTGAAATACAGCCTCCCCCCCACACCTTAATCACCTTTTATTAAAAAGCTCTTTTCCAAAGCTGATGGAACAGACAGGGCCCTACAGTAGTTGCAAAGAATGTATTTTTTCCTGCTAACCCATCTTCATGGCAACAGCCAGAAATACTCTTCAGTAACCCGTACGTGTCAACAAGCTCCATTACAGCCCAGGATGTTTGGTATAGCAGTTATTTCACAAGCCTCTGGTGGGACTGTAAATTCTGGCAGTGTCAAATACATTTCCTTTTATTACAAAACCCATTTTGAAGCCACCAGAAAGATTTCTCGTTTGTAAACTAGCACTTCTATATTTAGAATATTACTTGGATTACAGTGTTTTTTTTTCTTCCTGACACTGTAGAAATGGAGAAAAAGAAAAGGCAGGAGCACTAGTACAGGCAGGCAGGCAACTTTTCAAATAATGGAGAAGGTTTTAAGTTCTTGGAGAAGGGGAGTGCTCCTCTGGATTTGAAGGAAAGGCCTGATTCACGACTTCCAGTGAAAACACTGTCCCCGACTTAACCCCTCCATGAAATGGAAACCCCTCCTCTGGCCAGGCTCACCTGCAGCATGACTTACGGTCTGCTTCAGGCAAAGGGTCAAGGTGTTGCAGGGATGTGGGGTGAAAAACTAGAGGTCCATCAAGCACCCAGTCAGGAGAGGACCACTCACTTTCATAAATCCTTATTTCTTCTCTGCTGAAAGTACAAATACTACCTACTGACCCCTCAGCCAAACCGAGGGGAGCAGATCACGCTCACAGGGCATCTGCTCCCCCAAAGACAGGCAGCCTTTGAGATGTACTCAACTAAGTTGTTTTAACATGTACACTAAAGTACATCATGATGTGGACAGTGAGAGTCAAATAAAACATGACCAGTAGCTGATGGAGATACAGATTTATGTTAATCTAAAGACTGAACTAACAAATTAGGAGAATAAACAAACTTCCTGTACATGCAAAGATGAACACAGCTTGGCACGAGACACCTCTACATCAACACTAAATCAAGCTAATAAACATGACTGACAGGATAATGACTAATAGCCCGTTTAAAGCAAAGCACCATCTAGCTCTTGCTTACGGACTTGGAGATTTTTCTCTCTTCGACTGAGTTCTCCCAACTCAGATGAGCTTTTTTTCACCAATTTGGGATTAACTGTCTCATTTATCTATTCAAAGTAAATGATACCCAAGCTTTTGTTTTCTTGACTAAAACCCGCTCTGCACCCAGAACTAATATCAAGGCCTACCCAAACAGCTTCGTGCAAATAAACCGGGGGAGAGTTACATACACTAGTTCCCAGATCTTTGGATATACTTTTTTTGGGGGGGAGGGGAGGCACTGTTCCAACAGTTTCTTAAAATTATGGCAGCAGAACAGAGTGTGAAGCTGGGTGGCATGTAGCTGCCAACACATCAAGCTTTTGCAATGATTCATTAGTCCAGGCTTTGATGAGCTGTTCCTCGTTTTGAAATAACTAGAGAAAGAAGGAACTAGACATCCAACCCGCCAGAGCTCAGCCGATCGGTACCCAAATTCCTGTTGCAAACCTACAGTATTGCATTGCACGTATTTACTTTTACTTTAACACAGGTAAACTCTCTTGTTAAATGATGGAAAGGTGGTCTGCATCTTGAAGTTATATACGTTTAACTGGTAAGGGACAGAATAAACCAAGAGAACAGCCATTGGCTAGGTACCACTCCCATGTTTCAGCATTTGCATTCAATAATAATCAAACTTCTCTGTGTGTTTTTCTCTTAACAAAAACATTACCATCATTTTGTACTGTTTGAACCCTAATCCCTTTGTCTGTTTTTCCTATTAAACCTGTTTCTAGGCCTCCATCCTCCCTTTCCCCAGATAAAGGCCTTTGAAAAGTTTTTATCAGATACAATTATAATTTAGCCTGCAGTACCTATTTCCAGATGGCCTCCAACAGGACAAATTTATTCACTCGCCATGAGTTTTCCAATAGGGAAGAAATAAATGGAAGTGAGACGGGATTCCTAAACCAAGAGCCTTGCTAGTACCTCAGGAATTGTGATGCCTCATTTCTTCTAATAAAATCACACAGAACTGGATCCAATTCACAGAGATACAGAACACTCCCAATGACTTCACCCTTGTCTCCACCCCAAACAGCTTTTTCATGGAAAGAGGGCCACAGCACAAGCAGGTGTTCAGATTGCTGGCACACCTTACTGGAATCTCTTGCCTGAAAATCCTGCCATTAACACATAAAGGAATTGGAGCAAGCGCTTCTATTTTTATTATATACCATCTTTGCTGAGTTATCGTTTTCCCTGCATTACCAGGTATTTGGCAAAACAGACAGAAAATCACAAATTAGGATCAAGAATTACAGAACAGACCTTAGCCTTCCCCTCAGTGTGATGGTACTTTTTTCTTTACAGAATCCTCATTCAAGTTGTGTTTTGCACGGTGCAAATAATTCATGCAATTACACTTCAGCCTTTTCTCTTCTTTGGAAAAAGGAGCACCTGTGTAGCACTATCAGGCAGTTCTTAAATTAGGATAGTCTGGAAGGTCAGGAGACAGACCTCCAGGTTCGTAAGACCAGAAGTATCAGTAAAGCCAGTATTTTTCTGTTTTGGTTACAACAGGTCTGGTCACTTCTCCACGGACGCTACTTCCTTGACTTGGCACATCCTAACTGAGATCCTGCATCTGCCTGAGCCTCTGCTGCCACAAATCTCTGGGACATGGTAAACTGCCACTGACTACCCAAGGAGGCAGGGTTGGGGTCCAGAACCACAGGTCCCTGATGCTTGAGAAGAAAAGCTGCAAGCTGGTCACCAACAATGCCACGTTTCTCCAACAACATCTGCTCAGCGCTTTCTCCCATTTACAAAGGAAGGTCCACAAAGGTACCTCCAAGTGTACCTGCCCTACCACCCTCCATCAAGTCTGTCTCAAGAGCTCCCAGGGTTTTGACAACAGTAAGGCAGCGGATGCACTAGGACTCCTTCCCATCGTGCAACAGCTCTGCCTCATTGTTTCTGCCTGTAGCCATCTGCTTCTCATGTCTTATTCTCAGATTGCAGATCTGCTGTGAAGCAACCCACTGCCTTCCTTCATGTTCACGTAGCACCTACCAGCAGCGCAGGATGCTGGGTCCCAAGCAGGGATCCTAAGTGTTGTAGTAGAATAAGTCATAACATGCAGAACAAAAGCTGTTTACAGAGGACCTTGTTGTTGGAGCTTCCCAGATATGCTGCTGACAAAATAACATCACATTTCATAATAATTTCCCTGATGTGTGCCAGCTACAGAACAGCCCTCTTCCACCAGTACAGCTCCAAAGTACCCTGTATCAAAGTCCTAGGTCTATATACAAAGCTCCTCAGGAGAAACAAGGTTTATATTCTGATTAATTGTTCAGGATGAAAATATGGGCTCTGACATAATGTAATAGCTATTTTGGCACAACTTTTGAGGAGCATGAGTAAGCAGCCTCTCCTAATTGATGTGCAGATCCTGGAGTGGGTAGTAACTGCATAATAGCTTCATGTTGTCTTCTGAAAGTTAACACAGATGTGAACCCTGTCAAACTAGTCCACAGTTACCAGCAGTGGCTACACACTGGAAGAATTTAATCCTGTTTCATCCATTATCTATCTACATTTTCTGTCTCCCATGGAAAATGGATTAACACAGGACAACTTGGATGTTACAGCTGCAGTCAACACAAGTGATTCCACGTCTTAACGGTGGCAGGAGGACTCAAGCAGCCGATCAAAATACCTTGGCTTAACAAGTTACCATTCAGGAGCTGAGAGCGAGAGCAGCCACATGTGCTGTTAGACCACAGCCAATGTGTATTAAGACAGCTTAACTTAGTCTATGGCCAAAGAGGTTAGTGTTAACCTGCATTACATCACATTTGCTATGAACTTTGCACACAGATAACTACTGCAGTATCGCTGACATCAGTAAATTATTACACAGAATTAACTAAACTATGCTTGAGCCGTAAGATGATTAGCTCAGTGAGCCTGAGCCTATATTTGGGACATGGTTCCTATGGAGTAAGCATAAAGCTCAAGAAAAAGAGCCCTGGCAGCTTATGAGAGCACTGGCATTACTGCTCATTCATTTAAGAAATGTGGTATGTCAAGAATCAGCCGTATAAAGTCATCAAACTGGACTCATTGGTAAAGATGTCACTGACTGTAAGCATGGTACTTGTCACACTTGCTACTGGAATGCTGTTTTTAAGACAGCAAACTTCAGCTGCATACAGAAAACCAACCACAGGCCAACAACCATACAACTCACACGTCATTTTTACCATGTTTTTGTAAGGTCAGCAGTATCCTTTTGTGTTCCATCTTACCCAACAACCTAACACAACTGCAAGCTGCTACAGAAGGAAGAGTCCTGCCTTCTCACAGTCTGGTTCTCAGCCCTCCCCAGGGCTGGGTCTTGTAACTGTGTGCTCGTAGCACCAGCTCTGTAAGGAGAGGGAAACTTCTTTTTTTTTTTGAGCATGTGTGGTCCTTTCCCACTGAATCAGCGAGATAAACAGCTGCAGGGGGAGAGTTGGTTTATCAGTCAGTTCCTTCATGGGGTGCAGGACTGCAACTCAAGGCACAGATGGGCATGGCCATACCTTCCAGCTGCAGCCTGCGGCCAGAGGAGACGAAGTGTAGCACAAAGCCGCACCCCGCACAGTGCATAGTCCTTCTGCCAGCATTCAGAAGGTGAACTTTTACCCCACATTACTGCCTTGGAAATAAAGTAGTTAAGTAAGTGAGAAGAGGCTATTTTTTCCCCTTAAATTACTCAAATGATAGAAAATTACAAAGCCTCTGATTCCACATATCTAAGCTATAGAGGAGATGACTGGGCAAACACCGAGCCTCCTCCACGTTGCCTCTGAAAGCTATTGGAGTAGACAATACCAACAAATTGGTACAAATGCACGTGAGAATGCACGTCACAGCGCAAACGCATGATACAGTATAGCTCTGCAAATGCCTTTGTGTTCATGTTCTGAATTGTCCCTCTTATAGAGTCCCCCACACCCAGACCAAAAAAAGATGCCTAAACAACATTTTGTACATGCCATGCTCAGTAGTAAAGGGGAAAGCTGCCCCTTACCCCTGCAGCCACCCAAAACTCCTGGGCAGCAGAAACTGGTGCAGTTTTCAGGGCTGTTTGAAGGCCTGTACCTTACATCCAAAGGCAAGTCAGCCCATATGAATTGGTGCGATGCCAGCAGTCCAGTCCCAAAAAGCATGGGACTTAGCAGCTGGCACATACTCCTCACATATGTGCAATAAGCCTGACATTTTCTGGGGAAAATTAAATCTGTTTCCCCTTGCATAGCAGGTTTGCTCTTGCAGAGGGGAGCAGCAGTATGCAGCTATACTCCCATGCTGGGAGTAGTTAAACAGTCCTCTTGCCAGAAAAGCTGGGGACTACTTTTCTTTGTGACAGTAACGGCTGTGGCAGGATGTAAAACAGGAACACGGCAGCATAAAGAACGCTACCAAATAAATCACAAAGGCCAGGCCTATTTTTGTGAAGCAACTCTGCTGCCTGCAGATATAATTCTCCCTCCGTGTACTGTCCTGTGCCTCTCTCCAACAATAAACTCAGCCGAATACGCTGGAGTCTGGGTTCAGTCTTCGGTTACAACGGAGAAGGGGATCTCAACTACTAGCCGGTATCAGCAGCTGAACCAGGGGTCCCTCTGTCTTTCTACACTTTTCTCCGAGCCTCTGTGAACGCCTCACACCTTCTGGCAGTTGTACTGTCACAGCCGTCCAATGTCCAGATTTCAGAAAAAGCTGTACAATAAACCTAAGAGCTATAAAAGGTCAGTGTGCAACAACAGAAATCCCAACTCCATTACTAGCTCCTGATTTGATTCGGAACATTCCTTAACCACGCAAATGCAGAGGTGAGGCAGAGCCTTCAAAATGCTTTTCATTAAGAACTCAGCATCTAGCAAAGCTCCCTGTAAACTGCATATAATTTAATTTCTGCATTGCCCTGTTTCAGTTTCTCATTACCGAATATCTTTCATGTTTTAATTCACATGACATTAGATTTGCTGCACTAAATGAGCACCTTCTGAACTCCAGAATAAAATGGAGGTTAATTACTAAACCAGATTTTTAAGTGAGAGTAAAACTCTATTAATGCCTAAAGCAATGCTAAACTTGACAACTTAATTGAAGTTAAGCATTGCAGAGTTAAACTGCCCCAACAGCTTTATTCAAGCAGCAGCTCACACAGCGAGACCTCCCAGGATCCCACGTTTTACCCAGATCACAGAGGAATGGACTCCTCCTGCTCCCAAATCTTGCATTTGCAGTGAGATACTCAGGTGGCATTCCGAGATGTCCTTGTAAGTAGATGTCCAGATCTCTCCCCTCACCCACTTCTCCTCATCTCCCTTGCACACACCACTAAGCCTTAGAATAAAGAGGGGAGACAGACAGAAGCGATGGGGTAAAAAGAGCTCTCACTGCAGGTACAGGTAAGAGGCAAAAACTACAGTCAAAATCTGCCAACGTCTAACATTCACATGGTATTAATTTGGTCACCAAGGCACCTAAGAGCTCAGTCTTACAGCATCCTGCAAGTGCAGCTATTACTGCATGCTGTTTACAATCCAAAGTCACCCATGTGCATGAGAAAAGCCCAGAGTAAGAAGGATCATTGACACCACCAGATCTCAGGCTTGCTTGGAGCTGCTAGATGGCAATAAGTAATCAAGTCTCTTCCACAGAAAGTGCTGCTCTGGGAAAGCACCCTTAACTTTCTGCTTATTTCCTCGATAGTTATTGGAAATGCAAAAGGAACAAAGTCTGGAGCAATAAACATGGTTTATTTTCTATACTTGATAGTTTGCTATTGCCAGTCAACTCCAGTTACCAAAACATGTCAGAGCTTGGCCGCACAGAGAACTGAATGCAGCCTCAGAAAACACAAACTGGAGACTATAGTCAGCACAGACAGGTCCACTTCTACGTCCGATACCAAGCGAATCAAGACTGCTATGGCATCGCACAGCACTGGACTCTTACTTGCTATTGACAGTGTCATTAAAGATCTGCATTTAACTGCTACACTTTATTTCACCCTGGAAGGCACCTCCAAAGTAAACTTTCCCAGTAATTCCAGTAAACCTTTATGCTAAAGAACATACTCTGCAAGATCTCCAGTCTGTTGGTCCTTGAAGCTGCCAAAACCATAGTCCTAGATCCCTGCATGAGGCAGGACAGCCAAGGCAAGATCAGTCTCGACTGAAGCTTAGATATTCAATTCCATGTGCTATTTGTTTAATATAGCCTGGCATAAGCTTATTGTACACTGTCCCGACGAACACAGACACAGTTGCAGGTTACAAAAAGGCACAGCACACTGAGGAGCCAATTCTAGAATTGCCCCAGAGCATGAAATGGCCAAAGTTCATGTTTACCATTTTAGAAGTAATTTTGACTTCAGTGTATGAATTCATAGCAGACAAGTTTGTGCTGGTGCATCAAAGAACTGGAATATTTTAGTCAACAGCCTCATGGAATTATTATACATGTTAAACAGTCCAGATAACATCACAAGCAATGAGCATCTGTCAGATGCTCTGCACAAACACTGCCAAGGTACAGCAGCACTGGACACAACCTCTGCACTGAAGCTGAAGTGCTTATTAAACGTAATGTTATGTTGTAGGGTGCTCTGCATCCATCTGCAATGGGGAATGACAGAGCAAAATAACTACTTTGTGTCAATCAAGATTGAATGAAGACAAGGAAGAAAACTTGGCAGCCTTTGAGCCAGGACTGAAAAGGACACAGAAGTTTTGCCCACCAGGTCTTTAACTATGCCTGTACAATCATTTGCTTTTGGGACAAATTGCAACCGTTTAGATAAGCACTAACTCCCCTTTTCCATCTCAGAAAAGCAAAACTGAAGAAGTCCAAGTTGGGGAGGAGGTGTGCAGCCTCCTGCATACTTCATCTTGTGCATACTGTGATACATAAATCAGAAAACAGTATGTATGAGTTATACATAACTAAAAAAAAAAAAAAACCCAAAAAAACCAAAAAAACCACCACAACAAAAAAACCACACTTTTTTACTGTGAGGGTCATCAATACTGGAACAATTCAACCAGAGAAGCTGCAGATTCTATGTCTTTGGAGATACTCAAAACACAAGGAGACATGACTCTGAGCAACCTACTCAACATGATGAGCAGCAGAGATGGACAAGATGATGTCCAGAGGTGTCACCTCAGTAACTCTGTGATCCTACACAGCGACTGGGAAAAACGTAGGACTGTTGAAAATAACCCTATTCCAAATTTTCATAACCTGTCCACATGACATCTCATATTAGACTAACAAAGTTGTGGTTGGCTTTGAGAACAACCTAGTCTGGATTCAGAAAGCTGCAGCCATGTACAGCTCCTTTTCTCATCTCTCAAACGCCTAAAACTTTCCAATGCCAAGGACTTTATCACTTCCCTTCACCTCACTTAAAAAACAAAACAAAACCAACAAACAAAAAACCCAAACGAACACCAAAACAAAAACGCACTACCCAAAAAAACCCCAGCAAACCCATAAGCCAATGCTATCATCAGGACATCAGAATCTAAATGGGCAGTTAAGTCTTTTGAAAGTGGGCAGGGAGGAGAAAGAAAAATCTCACTGATAGTGCTCTTCCTCTGTTAAACAGACTATACTGAAATTCCGTTAATTCTGCATCTCATGTTGAAAAAATTATGCATTTATCTTTTTCTAGTGGGATTTTTTACTTTTCCAAGTAGTATTTCAACAAAAGTGAAATATATTAAAATCACAGTGTCAGGCTCAAAAGTACATCAGTTTTAACAGCTTGCCATATGCTGAACTCTTCTCCCAATCCAGCAACATACTCAAACCATGAGCTGAAACTTAAGCACAAAGAGTCTTGACCAGCACAGTTCACATGCTTAAGGTTTGCTGGATCGGGGTAGAGCATTCCCGTGTTTGTTACAGCCCTGGGGCTGCAACAAGTTTAAACCTACGAGTACAAAACCAATTGAATTATTTAGGATTTTGAAATAAAGAATACATGGAAGTGTTTTGCTGAATAGAGGTTTGGTCAGGGGAAGTCTTTAAACAGGCTTAACTTGAGCTGGCGTTTAAGTCTGTTCTCTTTGAAAGCCTTGGTATGAACATGGATGCTTTCTTTAGTTTGCAGCTCCCACTATGCCAAGGATTCAAAGCTGGGGGGGGGCGGGGGGGGGAACATACAAACCAACACACACAACCAAAAAAAAGCAGCCTACAGTAGGCATTTGCTCAGGGAGAATGATTTTGGTAGAGACTGTATATCATTTTAGTATTTAGATTACTTTTCCAACTTCAAACAAGCCCAAGTTGTTTCTAAAATTCCAGGTCATAAACCAGCACATAGTTACCTCCCTGAATTTTATTTTCATCTAACAAGATACCAGGAAACAGAAAAGACTTTCTTACCCAAAACTTTGATAAAAGTCAGTTCAATTACCCAGATGGCTTTCATTCCACTGAAAATACTAAACCAGCAGTTTGCAGAGCATAGCATTTTCCAAGTACACAAAATAAAGAGAAAACAATACACAAGTGGAAAGTGCAAATGCTGAGCCCGGTACATTTTTTCTCCGGCAGAAGTGCAACACAATCAATACAATCTTGCAGTTCGAGCGCACCCATCTTTCTGCTGCCAAGAGTGCTCTGCAACTGTTAAGTGCCACCAAATAAAGTGCACACAATTCCTAGTTCAACCACTTACTTGTTCCCATGCTGCTTGCAAATACAGGTGGAACTGCATTTCTACCAGATAGCCCCCAGAGCCCGGCATTCCCTACGGCACTACAAGAAGCCAAAGAGCACCTACTGAACAACCTATATATTTTGGATGACTCTGCCAGCAGCCAAATTTAACATTTCTCCAAAGCGTAGCCTGATTCTGTAGCTCTTAAGTACAGTGAAAACTATCTTAAATTAAATAGTATACCAGTTTAATTTCTCGGGGGGGGGGGGGGGG